>NW_026283598.1:45000-57500 GCF_023373465.1 Oncorhynchus keta
GCTGTCCCCAGTCCACCTGGCCATGCTGCTGCTCCAGTTTCAACTGTTCTGCCTTATTATTATTTGACCATGCTGGTCATTTATGAACATTTGAACATCTTGGCCATGTTCTGTTATAATCTCCATCTCGGGTCCTCCTAGGGAGTTTTTCCTAGCCACCGTGCTTCTACACCTGCATTGCTTGCTGTTTGGGGTTTTAGGCTGGGTTTCTGTACAGCACTTTGAGATATCAGCTGATGTACGAAGGGCTATATAAATACAATTTGATTTGATTTGATTTGATATCAATAGACAGGAGTTAGCTTAGCCTAGCACCTTAGCCTACATATCAATACACAGGAGTTAGCCTAGCACCTTAGCCTACATATCAATAGACAGGAGTTAGCTTAGCCTAGCACCTTAGCCTACATATCAATAGACAGGAGTTAGCTTAGCCTAGCACCTTAGCCTACATATCAATACACAGGAGTTAGCCTAGCACCTTAGCCTACATATCAATAGACAGGAGTTAGCTTAGCCTAGCACCTTAGCCTACATATCAATAGACAGGAGTTAGCTTAGCCTAGCACCTTAGCCTACATATCAATAGACAGGAGTTGGCCTAGCATCGAGATCTCCCCACACCACCAGTATTAGCATGTCAGTGAGAGTTAGCGTTAGTTAGCCTAGTGCTAATTCTTATTGAAGTAAACCTTGTTTGCTGTATTCAGAACTGCTGTCCAGATAACAGGAGAAGGTTTAAACAGCAGGATGTTCTGAAGATCAGAGAGAAACCAGCTGACACACACACACACACACACACACACACACACACTCACACACACACACACACACACACACACACACACACACACACACACACACACACACACACACACACACACACACACACACACACACACACACACACACACTAGACAACACATTAATCACACACCACTCACTCACACACACACACACACACACACACACACACACACACACACACACACACACACACACACACACACACACACACACACACACACACACACACACACACACACACACACACACTGGTGACACACACAGAACACACACACATGTTCACACACACTGAGGGACACACACAACAGAACCACATTAATCATGTTCACTATGACACACACACACACACACACACACACACAGAACACACCATTAATCATGTTCACATGACACACACTGAGGGACACACACACAGAACCCACACAACCCACACATACACAACAGAATATGTTCACTATGACTGACACATACAACAGAACCCCTAGACTATGACTGACTGGGAGTCCTACACAACAGAACCCCATTAATCATGTTCACTATGACTGACACACTGAGGGAGTCCTACACAACAGAACCCCATTAATCATGTTCACTATGACTGACACACTGAGGGAGTCCAACACAACAGAACCCCATTAATCATGTTCACTATGACTGACACACTGAGGGAGTCCTACACAACAGAACCCCATTAATCATGTTCACTATGACTGACACACTGAGGGAGTCCTACACAACAGAACCCCATTAATCATGTTCACTATGACTGACACACTGAGGGAGTCCTACACAACAGAACCCCATTAATCATGTTCACTATGACTGACACACTGAGGGAGTCCTACACAACAGAACCCCATTAATCATGTTCACTATGACTGACACACTGAGGAGTCCTACACAACAGAACCCCATTAATCATGTTCACTATGACTGACACACTGAGGGAGTCCTACACAACAGAACCCCATTAATCATGTTCACTATGACTGACACACTGAGGGAGTCCTGAGGGAGTCCTACACAACAGAACCCCATTAATCATGTTCACTATGACTGACACACTGAGGGAGTCCTACACAACAGAACCCCATTAATCATGTTCACTATGACTGACTGACACACTGAGGGAGTCCTACACAACAGAACCCCATTAATCATGTTCACTATGACTGACACACTGAGGGAGTCCTACACAACAGAACCCCATTAATCATGTTCACTATGACTGACACACTGAGGGAGTCCTACACAACAGAACCCCATTAATCATGTTCACTATGACTGACACACTGAGGGAGTCCTACACAACAGAACCCCATTAATCATGTTCACTATGACTGACACACTGAGGGAGTCCTACACAACAGAACCCCATTAATCATGTTCACTATGACTGACACACTGAGGGAGTCCTACACAACAGAACCCCATTAATCATGTTCACTATGACTGACACACTGAGGGAGTCCTACACAACAGAACCCCATTAATCATGTTCACTATGACTGACACACTGAGGGAGTCCTACACAACAGAACCCCATTAATCATGTTCACTATGACTGACACACTGAGGGAGTCCTACACAACAGAACCCCATTAATCATGTTCACTATGACTGACACACTGAGGGAGTCCTACACAACAGAACCCCATTAATCATGTTCACTATGACTGACACACTGAGGGAGTCCTACACAACAGAACCCCATTAATCATGTTCACTATGACTGACACACTGAGGAGTCCTACACAACAGAACCCCATTAATCATGTTCACTATGACTGACACACTGAGGGAGTCCTACACAACAGAACCCCATTAATCATGTTCACTATGACTGACACACTGAGGGAGTCCATTAATCATGTTCACTATGACACAACAGAACCCCATTAATCATGTTCACTATGACTGACACACTGAGGGAGTCCTACACAACAGAACCCCATTAATCATGTTCACTATGACTGAGGGACACACTGAGGGATGTTCACCTGACACACAACAGAACCCCATTAATCATGTTCACTATGACTGACACACTGAGGGAGTCCTACACAACAGAACCCCATTAATCATGTTCACTATGACTGACACACTGAGGGAGTCCTACACAACAGAACCCCATTAATCATGTTCACTATGACTGACACACTGAGGGAGTCCTACACAACAGAACCCCATTAATCATGTTCACTATGACTGACACACTGAGGGAGTCCTACACAACAGAACCCCATTAATCATGTTCACTATGACTGACACACTGAGGGAGTCCTACACAACAGAACCCCATTAATCATGTTCACTATGACTGACACACTGAGGGAGTCCTACACAACAGAACCCCATTAATCATGTTCACTATGACTGACACACTGAGGAGTCCTACACAACAGAACCCCATTAATCATGTTCACTATGACTGACACACTGAGGGAGTCCTACACAACAGAACCCCATTAATCATGTTCACTATGACTGACACACTGAGTCCTACACACAGAACCCCATTAATCATGTTCACTATGACTGACACACAGAACCCCATTAATCATGTTCACTATGACTGACACACTGAGGAGTCCTACACAACAGAACCCCATTAATCATGTTCACTATGACTGACACACTGAGGGAGTCCTACACAACAGAACCCCATTAATCATGTTCACTATGACTGACACACTGAGGGAGTCCTACACAACAGAACCCCATTAATCATGTTCACTATGACTGACACACTGAGGGAGTCCTACACAACAGAACCCCATTAATCATGTTCACTATGACTGACACACTGAGGGAGTCCTACACAACAGAACCCCATTAATCATGTTCACTATGACTGACACACTGAGGGAGTCCTACACAACAGAACCCCATTAATCATGTTCACTATGACTGACACACTGAGGGAGTCCTACACAACAGAACCCCATTAATCATGTTCACTATGACTGACACACTGAGGGAGTCCTACACAACAGAACCCCATTAATCATGTTCACTATGACTGACACACTGAGGGAGTCCTACACAACAGAACCCCATTAATCATGTTCACTATGATGACACACTGAGGGAGTCCTACACACAGAACCCCATTAATCATGTTCACTATGAGACACACTGAGGAGTCCTACACAACAGAACCCCATTAATCATGTTCACTATGACTGACACACTGAGGGAGTCCTACACAACAGAACCCCATTAATCATGTTCACTATGACTGACACACTGAGGGAGTCCTACACAACAGAACCCCATTAATCATGTTCACTATGACTGACACACTGAGGGAGTCCTACACAACAGAACCCCATTAATCATGTTCACTATGACTGACACACTGAGGGAGTCCTACACAACAGAACCCCATTAATCATGTTCACTATGACTGACACACTGAGGATCATGTTCCTGACACAACAGAACCCCATTAATCATGTTCACTATGACTGACACACTGAGGGAGTCCTACACAACAGAACCTTAGACAGGGCTCCCTCCCTCCCTCCCCCCCTCTCTTCCTCCCTCCCTCCAACTCTCTCTTCCTCCCTCTCTGCCCCCTAACCCTCTCTCCCTTCCTCCCTCTCTATCCTCCCTCTCTCTATCCTCTCTTCCTCCCCTCTATGCCCTCTCCTCCCTCTCTTCCTCCCTTCCTCCCTCCATGCCTCCCTCCCTCCTCCATGCCTCCCTACCTCCAGCCCCCCTCCCTCCCTCCATCCATGCCTCCTACCCTCCCTCCTCCATGCCTCTCCATCCCTCCATGCCTCTCTCCCTCCCTCTTTCCATTCCTCCCTCCATCCCTCCATCCATCTCTCCATCCCTCCCTCCATCCCTCCCTCCCTCCCTCTTTCCATGCCCCCTCCCTCCCCTCCCTCCCTCCCTCCCTCCCTCCATCCCTCCCTCCATCCCCCCTCCCTCTCTCCATTCCTCCCTCCACCCCTCCCTCCCTCCCAGTTTAATCCATCCATCCCCCCTCCCTCCCTCACCCCCTCCCTCTCTCCATTCCTCCCTCCATGCCCCCTCCCTCTCTCCATTCCTCCCTCCACCTCTCTCTCCATCCCTCCCTCCATCCATGCCTCCTACCCTCCCTCCACCCTCTTTCATTCCTCCCTCCCTCCATGCCCCCTCCCTCCTTCCTCCCCCTGTCTCCATCCCTCCCGACCTTCCCATCTCTCACTCCCACCTTCCAGTTTCTCTGTATATCTGTATATAATAGTGTTATTTATAGTCTCGTCTTCCTACACAGCAGGGACTTTGACTTTATGTGACACAGACAGTTTAATATCATCATGCTGTATGTTCAGTTTAATGTATGCTGTATGTGATCAGTTTAATGTATGCTGTATGTGATCAGTTTAATGTATGCTGTATGTGATCAGTTTAATGTATGCTGTATGTGATCAGTTTAATGTATGCTGTATGTGATCAGTTTAATGTATGCTGTATGTGATCAGTTTAATGTATGCTGTATGTGATCAGTATAATGTATGCTGTATGTGATCAGTTTAATGTATGCTGTATGTGATCAGTTTAATGTATGCTGTATGTGATCAGTTTAATGTATGCTGTATGTGATCAGTTTAATGTATGCTGTATGTGATCAGTTTAATGTATGCTGTATGTGATCAGTTTAATGTATGCTGTATGTGATCAGTTTAATGTATGCTGTATGTGATCAGTTTAATGTATGCTGTATGTGATCAGTAATGTAATCAGTTTAATGTATGCTGTATGTGATCAGTTATAATGTATGCTGTATGTGATCAGTTTAATGTATGCTGTATGTGATCAGTTTAATGTATGCTGTATGTGATCAGTTTAATGCTGTATGATCAGTTTATGCTGTATGCTGTGATCAGTTTAATGTATGCTGTATGTGATCAGTTTAATGTATGCTGTATGTGATCAGTTTAATGTATGCTGTATGTGATCAGTTTAATGTTTAATGTATGCTGTATGTGATCAGTTTAATGTATGCTGTATGTGATCAGTTTAATGTATGCTGTATGTGATCAGTTTAATGTATGCTGTGACAGTTTTAATGTGATGTGATCAGTTTAATGTATGCTGTATGTGATCAGTTTAATGTATGCTGTATGTGATCAGTATAATGTATGCTGTATGTGATCAGTTTAATGTATGCTGTATGTGATCAGTTTAATGTATGCTGTATGTGATCAGTTTAATGTATGCTGTATGTGATCAGTTTAATGTATGCTGTATGTGATCAGTTTAATGTATGCTGTATGTGATCAGTTTAATGTATGCTGTATGTGATCAGTTTAATGTATGCTGTATGTGATCAGTTTAATGTATGCTGTATGTGATCAGTTTAATGTATGCTGTATGTGATCAGTTTAATGTATGCTGTATGTGATCAGTTTAATGTATGCTGTATGTGATCAGTTTAATGTATGCTGTATGTGATCAGTTTAATGTATGCTGTATGTGATCAGTTTAATGTATGCTCTATGCTGTATGTGATCAGTTTAATGTATGCTGTATGTGATCAGTTTAATGTATGCTGTATGTGATCAGTTTAATGTATGCTGTATGTGATCAGTTTAATGTATGCTGTATGTGATCAGTTTAATGTATGCTGTATGTGATCAGTTTAATGTATGCTGTATGTGATCAGTTTAATGTATGCTGTATGTGATCAGTTTAATGTATGCTGTATGTGATCAGTTTAATGTATGCTGTATGTGATCAGTTTAATGTATGCTGTATGTGATCAGTTTAATGTATGCTGTATGTGATCAGTTTAATGTATAATGTATGCTGATATGTTTAATGTATGCTGTATGTGATCAGTTTAATGTATGCTGTATGTGATCAGTTTAATGTATGCTGTATGTGATCAGTTTAATGTATGCTGATCAGTTTAATATGTGATCAGTTTAATGTATGCTGTATGTGATCAGTTTAATGTATGCTGTATGCTGTATGTGATCAGTTTAATGTATGCTGTATGTGATCAGTTTAATGTATGCTGTATGTGATCAGTTTAATGCTGTATGCTGTATGTGATCAGTTTAATGTATGCTGTATGTGATCAGTTTAATGTATGCTGTATGTATGATCAGTTTAATGTTTAATGTATGCTGTATGTGATCAGTTTAATGTATGCTGTATGTGATCAGTTTAATGTATGCTGTATGTGATCAGTTTAATGTATGCTGTATGTGATCAGTTTAATGTATGCTGTATGTGATCAGTTTAATGTATGCTGTATGTGATCAGTTTAATGTATGCTGTATGTGATCAGTGATTAATGTATGCTGTATGTGATCAGTTTAATGTATGCTGTATGTGATCAGTTTAATGTATGCTGTATGTGTATCAGTTTAATGTATGCTGTATGTGATCAGTTTAATGTATGCTGTATGTGATGTGATCAGTTTAATGTATGCTGTATGTGATCAGTTTAATGTATGCTGTATGTGATCAGTTTAATGTATGCTGTATGTGATCAGTTTAATGTATGCTGTATGTGATCAGTTTAATGTATGCTGTATGTGATCAGTTTAATGTATGCTGTATGTGATCAGTTTAATGTATGTATGTGATCAGTATAATGTATGCTGTATGTGATCAGTTTAATGTATGCTGTATGTGATCAGTTTAATGTATGCTGTATGTGATCAGTTTAATGTATGCTGTATGTGATCAGTTTAATGTATGCTGTATGTGATCAGTTTAATGTATGCTGTATGTGATCAGTTTAATGTATGCTGTATGTGATCAGTTTAATGTATGCTGTATGTGATCAGTTTAATGTATGCTGTATGTGATCAGTTTAATGTATGCTGTATGCTGTATGTGATCAGTTTAATGTATGCTGTATGTGATCAGTTTAATGTATGCTCTATGCTGTATGTGATCAGTTTAATGTATGCTGTATGTGATCAGTTTAATGTATGCTGTATGTATGCTCAGATCAGTTTAATGTATGCTGTATGTGATCAGTTTAATGTATGCTGTATGTGATCAGTTTAATGTATGCTGTATGTGATCAGTTTAATGTATGCTGTATGTGATCAGTTTAATGTATGCTGTATGTGATCAGTTTAATGTATGCTGTATGTGATCAGTTTAATGTATGCTGTATGTGATCAGTTTAATGTATGTATGCTGTATGTGATCAGTTTAATGTATGCTGTATGTGATCAGTTTAATGTATGCTGTATGTGATCAGTCAGTTTAATGTATGCTGTATGTGATCAGTTTAATGTATGCTGTATGTGATCAGTTTAATGTATGCTGTATGTGATCAGTTTAATGTATGCTGTATGTGATCAGTTTAATGTATGCTGTATGTGATCAGTTTAATGTATGCTGTATGTGATCAGTTTAATGTATGCTGTATGCTTTAATGTATGCTGTATGTGATCAGTTTAATGTATGCTGTATGTGATCAGTTTAATGTATGCTGTATGTGATCAGCTGTATGTGATCAGTTTAATGTATGCTGTATGTGATCAGTTTAATGTATGCTGTATGTGATCAGTTTAATGTATGCTGTATGTGATCAGTTTAATGTATGCTGTATGTGATCAGTTTAATGTATGCTGTATGTGATCAGTTTAATGTATGCTGTATGTGATCAGTTTAATGTATGCTGTATGTGATCAGTTTAATGTATGCTGTATGTGATCAGTTTAATGTATGCTGTATGTGATCAGTTTAATGTATGCTGTATGTGATCAGTTTAATGTATGCTGTATGTGATCAGTTTAATGTATGCTGTATGCTGTATGTGATGTATGTATGCTGTATGTGATCAGTTTAATGTATGCTGTATGTGATCAGTTTAATGTATGCTGTATGTGATCAGTTTAATGTATGCTGTATGTGATCAGTTTAATGTATGCTGTATGTGATCAGTTTAATGTATGCTGTATGTGATCAGTTTAATGTATGCTGTATGTGATCATGTATGCTGTATGTGATCAGTTTAATGTATGCTGTATGTGATCAGTTTAATGTATGCTGTATGTGATCAGTTTAATGTATGCTGTATGTGATCAGTTTAATGTATGCTGTATGTGATCAGTTTAATGTATGCTGTATGTGATCAGTTTAATGTATGCTGTATGTGATCAGTTTAATGTATGCTGTATGTGATCAGTTTAATGTATGCTGTATGTGATCAGTTTAATGTATGCTGTATGTGATCAGTTTAATGTATGCTGTATGTGATCAGTTTAATGTATGCTGTATGTGATCAGTTTAATGTAATGTATGCTGATCAGTTTAATGTATGCTGTATGTGATCAGTTTAATGTATGCTGTATGTGATCAGTTTAATGTATGCTGTATGTGATCAGTTTAATGTATGCTGTATGTGATCAGTTTAATGTATGCTGTATGTGATCAGTTTAATGTATGCTGTATGTGATCAGTATAATGTATGCTGTATGTGATCAGTTTAATGTATGCTGTATGTGATCAGTTTAATGTATGCTGTATGTGATCAGTTTAATGTATGCTGTATGTGATCAGTTTAATGTGATCAGTTTAATGTATGCTGTATGTGATCAGTTTAATGTATGCTGTATGTGATCAGTTTAATGTATGTGATCAGTTTAATGTATGCTGTATGTGATCAGTTTAATGTATGCTGTATGTGATCAGTTTAATGTATGCTGTATGTGATCAGTTTAATGTATGCTGTATGTGATCAGTTTAATGTATTTATGTGATCAGTTTAATGTATGCTGTATGTGATCAGTTTAATGTATGCTGTATGTGATCAGTTTAATGTATGCTGTATGTGATCAGTTTAATGTATGCTGTATGTGATCAGTTTAATGTATGCTGTATGTGATCAGTTTAATGTATGCTGTATGTGATCAGTTTAATGTATGCTGTATGTGATCAGTTTAATGTATGCTGTATGTGATCAGTTTAATGTATGCTGTATGCTGTATGCTGTATGATCAGTTTAATGTATGCTGTATGTGATCAGTTTAATGTATGCTGTATGTGATCAGTATAATGTATGCTGTATGTGATCAGTTTAATGTATGCTGTATGTGATCAGTTTAATGTATGCTGTATGTGATCAGTTTAATGTATGCTGTATGTGATCAGTTTAATGTATGCTGTATGTGATCAGTTTAATGTATGCTGTATGCTGTATGTGATCAGTTTAATGTATGCTGTGATATGCTGTATGTGATCAGTTTAATGTATGCTGTATGCTGTATGTGATCAGTTTAATGTATGCTGTATGTGATCAGTTTAATGTATGCTGTGATCAGTTTAATGTATGCTGTATGTGATCAGTTTAATGTATCTGTCTGTATGCTGTGTGATCAGTTTAATGTATGCTGTATGTGATCAGTTTAATGTATGCTGTATGTGATCAGTTTAATGTATGCTGTATAATGATCTGTCTGTTCAGTTAATGTATGCTGTATCAGCTCAGTATAATATCAATGTATAATGTTGCTCTGTATGTGATCAGTTTAATGTATGCTGTATGTGATCAGTTTAATGTATGCTGTGATGTCTGCTTATGTGATCAGTTTAATGTATGCTGTATGTGATCAGCTCTGTATGTGATCAGTTTAATGTATGCTGTATGTGATCAGTTTAATGTGCTGTTTCAGTTTAATGCTGTATGTGATCAGTTTGTCTGTATTCCCTATGTGATCAGTTTAATGTATGCTGATCAGTTTAATATGCTGTATGTTCCCTCAGTTTAATGTATCTGTATGTGATCAGTTTAATGTATGCTGTATGCAGTTTAATGTATGTGATCAGTTTAATGTATGGGTATGCTGTATGTTTCCTATGGCTGTATGTGATCAGTTTAATGTATGCTGTATGTGATCAGTTTAATGTATGCTGTATGTGATCAGTTTAATGTATGCTCCAGTATATCTCTGTCTATGTGGTCAGTTTAATATATGCTGTCAGTTTAATGTATGCTGTATGCTGTATGTGATCAGTTTAATGTATGCTGTATGTGATCAGTGATCAGTTTAATGTATGTCTGTTTAATATGCTGTATGTGTATGCTGATCAGTTTAATGTATGCTGTCTGTGATCAGTTTAATGTATGCTGTATGTGATCAGCTGCTGTATTTAATGTATGCTGTTGATCAGTTTAGGGCTCCATATATGCTGTATGTGATCAGTTTAATGTATGCTGTATGTGATCAGTTTAATGTATGCTGTATGTGATCAGTATAATGTATGTCTGTTTATGTGATCAGTATAATGTATGCTGTATGTGATGTGATTTAATGTATGCTGTATGTGATCAGTTTAATGTATGCTGTATGTGATCAGTTTAATGTATGCTGTATGTGATCATCTCTATGCTGTTTAATGTATGCTGTATGTGATCAGTTTAATGTATGCTGTATGTGATCAGTTTAATGTATGCTGTATGTGATCAGTTTAATGTATGCTGTATGTGATCAGTTTAATGTATGCTGTATGCTGATCAGTTTAATGTATGATCTGTATGTGATCAGTTTAATGTATGCTGTATGTGATCAGTTATATCTGTCTGTATGCTGTATGTGATCAGTTTAATGTATGCTGTATGTGATCAGTTTATGTATGCTGTATGCTGTATGTGATCAGTTTATAATGTATGCTGTATGTGATCAGTTTAATGTATGCTCTATGCTGTATGTGATCAGTTTAATGTATGCTGTATGTGATCAGTTTAATGTATGCTGTATGTGCTCATGTATGCTGTATGTGATCAGTTTAATGTATGCTGTATGTGATCAGTTTAATGATCAGTATGTGATCAGTTTAATAATGTCTGTTTATGCTGTATGTGATCAGTTTAATGTATGCTCTATGCTGTATGTGATCAGTTTAATGTATGCTGTATTTATGTGATCAGTTTAATGTATGCTGTATGTTTAATGTATGCTGTATGCTGTATGTGATCAGTTTAATGTATGCTGTATGTGATCAGTTTAATGTATGCTGTATGTGATCAGTTTAATGTATGCTGTATGTGATCAGTTTAATGTATGCTGTATGTTCAGTTTAATGTATGCTGGTGATCATATATCTCTGTCTGTACCCCTAGGGCTCCAGTATCTCTGTCTGTTGTGATAGGGCTCCATATATCTCTGTCTGTTTCAGGGCTTAATATATCTCTGTCTGTTTCCCTAGCTGTATGATATTTAATGTCTGTTTCCCTAGGGCTCCATATATCTCTGTCTGTTTCCCGAGGGCTCCATATATCTCTGTCTGTTTCCCTAGGGCTCCATATATCTCTGTCTGTTTCCCTAGGGCTCCATATATCTCTGTCTGTTTCCCTAGGGCTCCATATATCTCTGTCTGTTTCCCTAGGGCTCCATATATCTCTGTCTGTTTCCCTAGGGCTCCATATATCTCTGTCTGTTTCCTAGGGCTCCATATATCTCTGTCTGTTTCCTAGGGCTCCAGTTTATATCTCTGTCTGCTCCATATATCTCTGTCTGTTTCCCTAGGGCTCCATATATCTCTGTCTGTTTCTGTATGTGATAGGGCTCCATATATCTCTGTCTGTTTCCCTAGTACTCCATATATCTCTGTCTGTTTCCCTAGGGCTCCATATATCTCTGTCTGTTTCCCTAGGGCTCCATATATCTCTGTCTGTTTCCCTAGGGCTCCATATATCTCTGTCTGTTTCCCTAGGGCTCCATATATCT
>NW_026283598.1:62500-82500 GCF_023373465.1 Oncorhynchus keta
CAGTATTCTATGTGTTACTCTAGAACACTGTGTATTAGTTCAGTATTCTATGTGTTACTCTAGAACACTGTGTATTAGTTCAGTATTCTATGTGTTACTCTAGAACACTGTGTATTAGTTCAGTATTCTATGTGTTACTCTAGAACCCTGTGTATCCTCTTACTCTATTTCCTCCTATTTCTCTTTCCAGGTAGTGGTTCTAACCGACCACCTCTCTGCCCTCTACCTCTCCCTCAATCCCTCAATCCCTCAATCCCTCACCTGTCTTTCATCTATCTCTTCCATCTTCATCCATATTTCATCCCCTTCCCTTCCTCATCCTTCTCTTTCTCCTCAGCCCTCTTTCAACGTCTCTGTCTCCCATCACCTCATCCCCATGACTTTCCCCCTCTTACACAGCCTGGGGTCGGATTAGATAGAGCAAGAGAGAGAGAGAGAGAGAGAGAGAGAGAGAGAGGAGGATGGGGGGAGAGATACTTTTTTGCAAGTTCAGGTCTCAGGTGTTGAATTTTAAATTCTCACCTGTACCAACCAAATGACACACACACACACACACACGCACACACACACACACACACACACACACACACACACACACACACACACACACACACACACACACACACACACACACACGAGGCGAGAGCAAAACGTTTTTAACAACAAGCCCTTCAGGAGCACAATTTCTTTCAGCTGAACATGGCTGGAGAGATTTAAAATCAGTTTATGTTGCTGTTGTGTTTTCAGCCAGTTAGCCTGCTGCCCGGTGAGTCAGAACTGCAGCTCTGTTGCAGGAGGAGACACTAATGCTGTTTGCAGTTAGCATCGAGCTAACAATTAACACAACTAGGGAAAGCTAACATTCTGCTAGCATTCATCACAACTAGGGAAAACTAACATTCTGCTAGCATTCATCACATCTAGGGAAAACTAACATTCTGCTAGCATTCATCACAACTAGGAAAACTAACATTCTGCTAGCATTCATCACAACTAGGGAAAACTAACATTCTGCTAGCATTCATCACAACTAGGGAAAACTAACATTCTGCTAGCATTCATCACAACTAGGGAAAACTAACATTCTGCTAGCATTCATCACAACTAGGGAAAACTAACATTCTGCTAGCATTCATCACAACTAGGGAAAACTAACATTCTGCTAGCATTCATCACAACTAGGGAAAACTAACATTCTGCTAGCATTCATCACAACTAGGGAAAACTAACATTCTGCTAGCATTCATCACAACTAGGGAAAACTAACATTCTGCTAGCATTCATCACAACTAGGGAAAACTAACATTCTGCTAGCATTCATCACAACTAGGGAAAACTAACATTCTGCTAGCATTCATCACAACTAGGAAAACTAACATTCTGCTAGCATTCATCACAACTAGGGAAAACTAACATTCTGCTAGCATTCATCACAACTAGGGAAAACTAACATTCTGCTAGCATTCATCACAACTAGGGAAAACTAACATTCTGCTAGCATTCATCACAACTAGGGAAAACTAACATTCTGCTAGCATTCATCACAACTAGGGAAAACTAACATTCTGCTAGCATTCATCACAACTAGGGAAAACTAACATTCTGCTAGCATTCATCACAACTAGGGAAAACTAACATTCTGCTAGCATTCATCACAACTAGGGAAAACTAACATTCTGCTAGCATTCATCACAACTAGGGAAAACTAACATTCTGCTAGCATTCATCACAACTAGGGAAAACTAACATTCTGCTAGCATTCATCACAACTAGGGAAAACTAACATTCTGCTAGCATTCATCACAACTAGGGAAAACTAACATTCTGCTAGCATTCATCACAACTAGGGAAAACTAACATTCTGCTAGCATTCATCACAACTAGGGAAAACTAACATTCTGCTAGCATTCATCACAACTAGGGAAAACTAACATTCTGCTAGCATTCATCACAACTAGTGAAAACTAACATTCTGCTAGCATTCATCACATCTAGGGAAAACTAACATTCTGTTAGCATTCATCACAACTAGGGAAAACTAACATTCTGCTAGCATTCATCACAACTAGGGAAAACTAACATTCTGCTAGCATTCATCACAACTAGGGAAAACTAACATTCTGCTAGCATTCATCACAACTGAGACTGAAAACTAACATTCTAAAGCTAGCATTCTCTGCTCTAACTTCTAGACCTATCACAACTAGGGGAACTGTGAACCATCAGATCCTCCTCTCCACCCTCTCCGAGTTGGGCATCTCCCACGCAACTACAGGAAAACTAACAGGTTCTGCTAGCATTCATCACCACTGGTGAAAACTAACATTCTGTCTCTTATTCTCACTATACTAGGGAGTCACTTGGCTCTGTCATAACCTGCAGCATTCTATCACATGCTATGCAGAAAACTAATTAATCTTCTAGCATTCATCATGACCACTGGGAAATCTCTAACATTCTGGCAGACATTCAGTGTCATGACTAGGGACCACTAACATTCAGCAAGACATTCATCACCGGGAAGGACTAACATTCTGATCTAGCATTCATCCAACTCCCAGAAAACTAACATTCTGCTAGCATCCTCAACACCCTGACGTTCTCAACTAACATCAAGGAAAACTAACGGTGTCCGTTCCTGTAGGTTCATGCTCTCAACATCTAGGAAAACTAACATCACACAGGCGCAGGTCATCAGGCACTTGTCATCTCCCGTCTTGATTACTAACATTCTGCTGCATTCATCACAACCTGTGCCATTAAACCCCTACAACTCATCCAGAGCATTCATCCCGTCTGGTGTTCAACCTTCCCAATTCTGCGTCAGCTTCATTCCACTGGAAAACTAACATTCCGCTACAAGACCATGGTGCTCGCCACGGAGCTGTAGGGAAACGGCACCTCATACCTCCAGGCTCTGATTACATCAAACAAGGGCACTGAAATCCACCTCTGGCCTGCTCGCTCCCTACCACTAGGAAAACAGTTTCTGCTCAGCATTCAAAACTGTTCGCTGCTCTGGCCCCCAATGGTGGAACAAACTCCCTCACGACGCCAGGACAGCGGAGTCAATCACCACCTTCCGGAGACACCTGAAACCCCACCTCTTCAAGGAATACCTAGGATAGGGTCATCACAACCTTCTCAAAACTAACAAGATTTAGATTCATGGCTGTTCCACTGGTTGTCAAAGGTGTATGCACATTTGCTAAGTCGCTCTGGATAAGAGCGTCTGAAAATGACTTAAATGTAATGTAAATGTAACTAGGAAAACTAACATTCTGCTAGCATTCATCACAACTAGGGAAAACTAACATTCTGCTAGCATTCATCACAACTAGGGAAAACTAACATTCTGCTAGCATTCATCACAACTAGTGAAAACTAACATTCTGCTAGCATTCATCACAACTAGTGAAAACTAACATTCTGCTAGCATTCATCACAACTAGGGAAAACTAACATTCTGCTAGCATTCATCACAACTAGGGAAAACTAACATTCTGCTAGCATTCATCACAACTAGTGAAAACTAACATTCTGCTAGCATTCATCACAACTAGGGAAAACTAACATTCTGCTAGCATTCATCACAACTAGGGAAAACTAACATTCTGCTAGCATTCATCACAACTAGGGAAAACTAACATTCTGCTAGCATTCATCTGCTAAGCATTCATCACAACTAGGAAAACTAACATTCTGCTAGCATTCATCACGGCTAGTGAAAACTAACATTCTGCTAGCATTCATCACAACTAGTGAAAACTAACATTCTGCTAGCATTCATCACAACTAGGGAAAACTAACATTCTGCTAGCATTCATCACAACTAGGGAAAACTAACATTCTGCTATCATTCAGCACAAAGGGAAAACCAACACTACCTAGCATTCATCACAACTAGGGGAAAACTAACATTCTGCTAGCATTCATCACAACTATCGGCTGGAAAACTAACATTCTGCTCCACCATTCATCACATCTAGGGAAAACTAACATTCTGCTACGCATTCTCCTAGCATTCATCACAGGTGGCTGGGGAAAAGCATTCTCAACTGGTGTCCCCATTCTGCTAGCCTCACAACATTCATCACAGTCACTTGGGAAAACTAACATTCTCCTATCATTCATCACAACTAGGGAAAATCTAACATTCTTCTAGCATTCATCACATCTAGGGAAAACTAACATTCTGCTAGCATTCATCACAACTAGGGAAAACTAACATTCTGCTAGCATTCATCTCAACTAGGGAAAACTAACATTCTGCTAGCATTCATCATTAACACTAGGGAACTAACTAACATTCTGCTAGCATTCATCACAACTCCGCGAAAACTAACATTCTGCTAGCATTCATCACAGGAAAACTAACATTCTGCTAGTGCAGGAAACTTGTCACTAACATTCTGCTAGCATTCATCTACAACTAACATCCAGAAAACTGGTGAAAACTAACATTCTGCTAGCATTCATCACAACTAGGGAAAACTAACATTCTGCTAGCATTCATCACAACTGTGAGGGGAAAACTAACATTCTGCTAGCATTCATCACAACTAGGGAAAACTAACAACTCTGCTAGCATTCATACAACTGGAAAACTAACATTCTGCTAGCATTCAAAATCACAACTGGCCCCCAAGTGGAAAAACTAACATTCTGTCTAGTGAAATCACACCTTAGGAGACACCTAACATCTCTTCAAGGAATCATCAGGACTAGGGAAAACTAAGTAATTCTGCTAGCATTCATCACAACTAGGAAAATAACATTCTGTTAGCATTCATCACAACTATGAAAACTAACATTCTGAGCGTCTGCATTCATTACAACTGGAAATGTAACTAACTAGCATTCTGAAAGTTTGCAAGCATTCATCACAACTAGGGAAAACTAACATTCTGCCCCTGAACAGCAGTTTCATGTTCCAACTCATTGAAAATAAGAATTAACTGACTTGCCTATTTAAATAACTAGGTAAAAAAATAACATAGCATAAAAAATCATTTAGCATAGCTAGGGAAAACCAACACTACCTTAGCATTTAGCATAACTACAGGGAAACCAACACTACCTTAGCATTTAGCATAACTACAGGGAAACCAACAATACCTCATCATGTAGTTTAGCTAGGGAAAACCAACACTACCTTAGCATTTAGCATAGCTACAGGGAAACCAACACAACCTTAGCATTTAGCATAGCTACAGGAAAACCAACACAACCTTAGCATTTAGCATAGCTAAAGAGAAAACATCAGGGCCATAATTTTACCACCACAGCTTGGGCTGTTACGGTGACCGTATTACTGCCACACCAGCGGTAACGAGTCATGACCGCAGTCAAAATTCCACAATTTCCGAGGTAGTGATAACTAGGCTTCTCCATGCTCTGATACTGCTGGTGGTCATTAGTAGCCTACCAAACTTGCTAACTGCCTGGTACTCAGCACTCTATTGTCCCTCGAATCACTCTGACATCAATGCAAATGTAATGGAAAATCTAATCAAACACTTCATCAGAGCCCATGAGCTCATGTTGCACAACACGTCGACAGGCTATGCAATTGCGTGAGAAAACAGATTGATGGCCTCTATTAAAAAGAGGAGGAACCCATCAGCTTTCTATAGGCTAGGCCTACTATTTTTTATTTCTCAACTGTCCTAATATTAAGCACATTGCTTCTCTTTAAAACAGGAGTATAGCCTACGTTGCTGGCATGAAGATAAACCACGGGGAAAAGCGTCTTCGTAATTTAAGCGCATAGATGACATGGATTTCTCTCCGCTGCTCCTGTTCCGAGACAGGTTTATGATAATGGTCCAATCCAAGTCAAAACCAATTTCACACATATATTATTTAGTATACGTAAACACAAGATTAAACCAAGAATAGTCTGATTGGTGACAATATTAGCCTATCACATTTTAATTATGTATTATAACTAGTGAATGATGTATTATAACTAGTGAATGATGTATTATAACTAGTGAATGATGTATTATAACTAGTGAATGATGTATTATAACTAGTGAATGATGTATTATAACTAGTGAATGATGTATTATAACTAGTGAATGATGTATTATAACTAGTGAATGATGTATTATAACTAGTGAATGATGTATTATAACTAGTGAATGATGTATTATAACTAGTGAATGATGTATTATAACTAGTGAATGATGTATTATAACTAGTGAATTATGTATTATAACTAGTGAATGATGTATTATAACTAGTGAATGATGTATTATAACTAGTGAATGATGTATTATAACTAGTGAATGATGTATTATAACTAGTGAATGATGTATTATAACTAGTGAATGATGTATTATAACTAGTGAATGATGTATTATAACTAGTGAATGATGTATTATAACTAGTGAATGATGTATTATAACTAGTGAATGATGTATTATAACTAGTGAATGATGTATTATAACTAGTGAATGATGTATTATAACTAGTGAATGATGTATTATAACTAGTGAATGATGTATTATAACTAGTGAATGATGTATTATAACTAGTGAATGATGTATTATAACTAGTGAATGATGTATTATAACTAGTGAATGATGTATTATAACTAGTGAATGATGTATTATAACTAGTGAATGATGTATTATAACTAGTGAATGATGTATTATAACTAGTGAATGATGTATTATAACTAGTGAATGATGTATTATAACTAGTGAATGATGTATTATAACTAGTGAATGATGTATTATAACTAGTGAATGATGTATTATAACTAGTGAATGATGTATTATAACTAGTGAATGATGTATTATAACTAGTGATGATGTATTATAACTAGTGAATGATGTATTATAACTAGTGAATGATGTATTATAACTAGTGAATGATGTATTATAACTAGTGAATGATGTATTATAACTAGTGAATGATGTATTATAACTAGTGAATGATGTATTATAACTAGTGAATGATGTATTATAACTAGTGAATGATGTATTATAACTAGTGAATGATGTATTATAACTAGTGAATGATGTATTATAACTAGTGAATGATGTATTATAACTAGTGAATGATGTATTATAACTAGTGAATGATGTATTATAACTAGTGAATGATGTATTATAACTAGTGAATGATGTATTATAACTAGTGAATGATGTATTATAACTAGTGAATGATGTATTATAACTAGTGAATGATGTATTATAACTAGTGAATGATGTATTATAACTAGTGAATGATGTATTATAACTAGTGAATGATGTATTATAACTAGTGAATGATGTATTATAACTAGTGAATGATGTATTATAACTAGTGAATGATGTATTATAACTAGTGAATGATGTATTATAACTAGTGAATGATGTATTATAACTAGTGAATGATGTATTATAACTAGTGAATGATGTATTATAACTAGTGAATGATGTATTATAACTAGTGAATGATGTATTATAACTAGTGAATGATGTATTATAACTAGTGAATGATGTATTATAACTAGTGAATGATGTATTATAACTAGTGAATGATGTATTATAACTAGTGAATGATGTATTATAACTAGTGAATGATGTATTATAACTAGTGAATGATGTATTATAACTAGTGAATGATGTATTATAACTAGTGAATGATGTATTATAACTAGTGAATGATGTGATGTATTATAACTAGTGAATGATGTATTATAACTAGTGAATGATGTATTATAACTAGTGAATGATGTATTATAACTAGTGAATGATGTATTATAACTAGTGAATGATGTATTATAACTAGTGAATGATGTATTATAACTAGTGAATGATGTATTATAACTAGTGAATGATGTATTATAACTAGTGAATGATGTATTATAACTAGTGAATGATGTATTATAACTAGTGAATGATGTATTATAACTAGTGAATGATGTATTATAACTAGTGAATGATGTATTATAACTAGTGAATGATGTATTATAACTAGTGAATGATGTATTATAACTAGTGAATGATGTATTATAACTAGTGAATGATGTATTATAACTAGTGAATGATGTATTATAACTAGTGAATGATGTATTATAACTAGTGAATGATGTATTATAACTAGTGAATGATGTATTATAACTAGTGAATGATGTATTATAACTAGTGAATGATGTATTATAACTAGTGAATGATGTATTATAACTAGTGAATGATGTATTATAACTAGTGAATGATGTATTATAACTAGTGAATGATGTATTATAACTAGTGAATGATGTATTATAACTAGTGAATGATGTATTATAACTAGTGAATGATGTATTATAACTAGTGAATGATGTATTATAACTAGTGAATGATGTATTATAACTAGTGAATGATGTATTATAACTAGTGAATGATGTATTATAACTAGTGAATGATGTATTATAACTAGTGAATGATGTATTATAACTAGTGAATGATGTATTATAACTAGTGAATGATGTATTATAACTAGTGAATGATGTATTATAACTAGTGAATGATGTATTATAACTAGTGAATGATGTATTATAACTAGTGAATGATGTATTATAACTAGTGAATGATGTATTATAACTAGTGAATGATGTATTATAACTAGTGAATGATGTATTATAACTAGTGAATGATGTATTATAACTAGTGAATGATGTATTATAACTAGTGAATGATGTATTATAACTAGTGAATGATGTATTATAACTAGTGAATGATGTATTATAACTAGTGAATGATGTATTATAACTAGTGAATGATGTATTATAACTAGTGAATGATGTATTATAACTAGTGAATGATGTATTATAACTAGTGAATGATGTATTATAACTAGTGAATGATGTATTATAACTAGTGAATGATGTATTATAACTAGTGAATGATGTATTATAACTAGTGAATGATGTATTATAACTAGTGAATGATGTATTATAACTAGTGAATGATGTATTATAACTAGTGAATGATGTATTATAACTAGTGAATGATGTATTATAACTAGTGAATGATGTATTATAACTAGTGAATGATGTATTATAACTAGTGAATGATGTATTATAACTAGTGAATGATGTATTATAACTAGTGAATGATGTATTATAACTAGTGAATGATGTATTATAACTAGTGAATGATGTATTATAACTAGTGAATGATGTATTATAACTAGTGAATGATGTATTATAACTAGTGAATGATGTATTATAACTAGTGAATGATGTATTATAACTAGTGAATGATGTATTATAACTAGTGAATGATGTATTATAACTAGTGAATGATGTATTATAACTAGTGAATGATGTATTATAACTAGTGAATGATGTATTATAACTAGTGAATGATGTATTATAACTAGTGAATGATGTATTATAACTAGTGAATGATGTATTATAACTAGTGAATGATGTATTATAACTAGTGAATGATGTATTATAACTAGTGAATGATGTATTATAACTAGTGAATGATGTATTATAACTAGTGAATGATGTATTATAACTAGTGAATGTATTATAACTAGTGAATGATGTATTATAACTAGTGAATGATGTATTATAACTAGTGAATGATGTATTATAACTAGTGAATGATGTATTATAACTAGTGAATGATGTATTATAACTAGTGAATGATGTATTATAACTAGTGAATGATGTATTATAACTAGTGAATGATGTATTATAACTAGTGAATGATGTATTATAACTAGTGAATGATGTATTATAACTAGTGAATGATGTATTATAACTAGTGAATGATGTATTATAACTAGTGAATGATGTATTATAACTAGTGAATGATGTATTATAACTAGTGAATGATGTATTATAACTAGTGAATGATGTATTATAACTAGTGAATGATGTATTATAACTAGTGAATGATGTATTATAACTAGTGAATGATGTATTATAACTAGTGAATGATGTATTATAACTAGTGAATGATGTATTATAACTAGTGAATGATGTATTATAACTAGTGAATGATGTATTATAACTAGTGAATGATGTATTATAACTAGTGAATGATGTATTATAACTAGTGAATGATGTATTATAACTAGTGAATGATGTATTATAACTAGTGAATGATGTATTATAACTAGTGAATGATGTATTATAACTAGTGAATGATGTATTATAACTAGTGAATGATGTATTATAACTAGTGAATGATGTATTATAACTAGTGAATGATGTATTATAACTAGTGAATGATGTATTATAACTAGTGAATGATGTATTATAACTAGTGAATGATGTATTATAACTAGTGAATGATGTATTATAACTAGTGAATGATGTATTATAACTAGTGAATGATGTATTATAACTAGTGAATGATGTATTATAACTAGTGAATGATGTATTATAACTAGTGAATGATGTATTATAACTAGTGAATGATGTATTATAACTAGTGAATGATGTATTATAACTAGTGAATGATGTATTATAACTAGTGAATGATGTATTATAACTGAGTGAATGATGTATTATAACTAGTGAATGATGTATTATAACTAGTGAATGATGTATTATAACTAGTGAATGATGTATTATAACTAGTGAATGATGTATTATAACTAGTGAATGATGTATTATAACTAGTGAATGATGTATTATAACTAGTGAATGATGTATTATAACTAGTGAATGATGTATTATAACTAGTGAATGATGTATTATAACTAGTGAATGATGTATATAACTAGTGAATGATGTATTATAACTAGTGAATGATGTATTATAACTAGTGAATGATGTATTATAACTAGTGAATGATGTATTATAACTAGTGAATGATGTATTATAACTAGTGAATGATGTATTATAACTAGTGAATGATGTATTATAACTAGTGAATGATGTATTATAACTAGTGAATGATGTATTATAACTAGTGAAGTGAATGATGTATTATAACTAGTGAATGATGTATTATAACTAGTGAATGATGTATTATAACTAGTGAATGATGTATTATAACTAGTGAATGATGTATTATAACTAGTGAATGATGTATTATAACTAGTGAATGATGAGTGAATGATGTATTATAACTAGTGAATGATGTATTATAACTAGTGAATGATGTATTATAACTAGTGAATGATGTATTATAACTAGTGAATGATGTATTATAACTAGTGAATGATGTATTATAACTAGTGAATGATGTATTATAACTAGTGAATGATGTATTATAACTAGTGAATGATGTATTATAACTAGTGAATGATGTATTATAACTAGTGAATGATGTATTATAACTAGTGAATGATGTATTATAACTAGTGAATGATGTATTATAACTAGTGAATGATGTATTATAACTAGTGAATGATGTATTATAACTAGTGAATGATGTATTATAACTAGTGAATGATGTATTATAACTAGTGAATGATGTATTATAACTAGTGAATGATGTATTATAACTAGTGAATGATGTATTATAACTAGTGAATGATGTATTATAACTAGTGAATGATGTATTATAACTAGTGAATGATGTATTATAACTAGTGAATGATGTATTATAACTAGTGAATGATGTATTATAACTAGTGAATGATGTATTATAACTAGTGAATGATGTATTATAACTAGTGAATGATGTATTATAACTAGTGAATGATGTATTATAACTAGTGAATGATGTATTATAACTAGTGAATGATGTATTATAACTAGTGAATGATGTATTATAACTAGTGAATGATGTATTATAACTAGTGAATGATGTATTATAACTAGTGAATGATGTATTATAACTAGTGAATGATGTATTATAACTAGTGAATGATGTATTATAACTAGTGAATGATGTATTATAACTAGTGAATGATGTATTATAACTAGTGAATGATGTATTATAACTAGTGAATGATGTATTATAACTAGTGAATGATGTATTATAACTAGTGAATGATGTATTATAACTAGTGAATGATGTATTATAACTAGTGAATGATGTATTATAACTAGTGAATGATGTATTATAACTAGTGAATGATGTATTATAACTAGTGAATGATGTATTATAACTAGTGAATGATGTATTATAACTAGTGAATGATGTATTATAACTAGTGAATGATGTATTATAACTAGTGAATGATGTATTATAACTAGTGAATGATGTATTATAACTAGTGAATGATGTATTATAACTAGTGAATGATGTATTATAACTAGTGATGTATTATGAATGATGTATTATAACTAGTGAATGATGTATTATAACTAGTGAATGATGTATTATAACTAGTGAATGATGTATTATAACTAGTGAATGATGTATTATAACTAGTGAATGATGTATTATAACTAGTGAATGATGTATTATAACTAGTGAATGATGTATTATAACTGATGATGTATTATAACTAGTGAATGAATGATGTATTATAACTAGTGATTATAACTATGATGTATTATAACTAGTGAATGATGTATTATAACTAGTGAATGATGTATTATAACTAGTGAATGATGTATTATAACTAGTGAATGATGTATTATAACTAGTGAATGATGTATTATAACTAGTGAATGATGTATTATAACTAGTGAATGATGTATTATAACTAGTGAATGATGTATTATAACTAGTGAATGATGTATTATAACTAGTGAATGATGTATTATAACTAGTGAATGATGTATTATAACTAGTGAATGATGTATTATAACTAGTGAATGATGTATTATAACTAGGAATGATGTATTATAACTAGTGAATGATGTATTATAACTAGTGATGATGTATTATAACTCTCAAAGCAATGATGTATTATAACTAGTGAATGCAGAGCCTTCTCAAAGCAGAGCTCTAGCCTTCTCAAAGCAGAGCCTTTCTCAAAGCAGAGCTCTAGCCTTCTCAAAGCAGAGCTCTAGCCTTCTCAAAGCAGAAGCCTTCTCAAAGCAGAGCAGAGCTCTAGCCTTCTCAAAGCAGAGCTCTAGCCTTCTCAAAGCAGAGCTCTAGCCTTCTCAAAGCAGAGCTCTAGCCTTCTCAAAGCAGAGCTCTAGCCTTCTCAAAGCAGAGCTCTAGCCTTCTCAAAGCAGAGCTCTAGCCTTCTCAAAGCAGAGCTCTAGCCTTCTCAAAGCAGAGCTCTAGCCTTCTCAAAGCAGAGCTCTAGCCTTCTCAAAGCAGAGCTCTAGCCTTCTCAAAGCAGAGCTCTAGCCTTCTCAAAGCAGAGCTCTAGCCTTCTCAAAGCAGAGCTCTAGCCTTCTCAAAGCAGAGCTCTAGCCTTCTCAAAGCCTTTCATGCTCATTTTTTCAAACCTTCATTATAGTCGCATCGTGCCGCCTTAGAACGTAGAAAACATCTAAACATACGGCTCAGGGTTTGTATCACAACTAAAGTTGCATAATTAAGTTTCTTTGTTAAACCACTTAGAACACAGAATAGCTGCTCCCTCAAATCGTTTAGAGAAAATATCCTTTATATTTTATTCAGCTGTGTTCTATTGTCTTATCATCATACTATAAAATAATATCAAATACTATCAAATAAAATAATATTTTAAAAAAAATAATAATAATAATGTCACTGAATTCTAAGCAAATCTTGTCTGCTAAATGAAAAAGTGTAGTCCTTCTGTGGCTCAGTTGGTAGAGCATGGCGCTTGTAACGCCAGGGTAGTGGGTTCAATCCCCGGGACCACCCATACGTAGAATGTATGCACACATGACTGTAAGTCGCTTTGGATAAAAGTCAAATCTTGTCTGCTAAATGAAAAAGTGTAGCCCACAACCATTAAGGCAGATCAGGGCCTAACATGAGGACAACTCAGAGTTTGCAATTCCCTTCTTCTGAAATACATTTTCTTCATATCATGTTGATTTAGACCTGTCTAAAATAAATAATGGATCTATTGTGATGGTGTATTCTGACAAATGGATTTGAGCTTCGAGTAGCGAGGCTACCTCCACCATTTTACGTTCACCCTCAAACCACTTCACATCAGTGTTTAGTGAGGAACACAAACAGAGAGAGAAAAGACCTGTCATGACTCTCCTGTGAGGATATGAAGGATTCGGGTTACAGTGAGTCCACTCTACAGCTCTCTCTCTCCCTCTCTCTGTCTCTCTCTCTCTCTCTCTCTCTCTCTCTCTCTCTCTCTCTCTCTCTCTCTCTCTCTCTCTCTCTCCTTCCTCCACCTCTCTCTCTCTCTCTCCTTCCTCCCCCTCTCTCTCTCTCTCTCTCTCTCTCTCTCTCTCTTCTCTCTCTCTCTCTCTCTCTCCCACAGAGGGTGAAGTTGGCCGTTTAATGACGGCCGTAAATACCTTCTAGAAACTCTGCCTTTGGACTCCTCGGGATGGAGGGGAAAGAAACCTTTCGTTACAAAGATATTGTTCTTGCCAAAACGACAACATCAAAAGGATGGATAATGAAACACGATATTTCTGTGATCCAAAACATTGCGAATGGTCCGTTAAAGAATAACCAACAGTTTGTTTTGTGACATCATGAAGGACGGTATAACTAAATAACTACACCTCTACACCTCTACATAATCACTTGTATGATTAAATATTGTGACTGTCACGCGGGACCAGGTGGGTGCAGGAATCAGACGCAGAGAGAGAGAGAGTAACTGAGTAAAGTGCTTTACTCATGTCCAACAGTTGTTGTTTCGTGACATCATGAAGAACACAGAGAAATGAAGAGCAGAAACTGAGAGGTAGAGAAGAGAGAGAATAGAGAAGACAGGAAACAGGTGTAATGAGGAGGAAGTAGAACTCTGAGGAAAGAGAAACAGAGAAGAGAGAGAATAGAGAAGACAGGAAACAGGTGTAATGAGGAGGAAGTAGAACTCTGACCTTGTCGGCCATGATCATGGAGGATCCCCCGTACACCCCCAGGACAGGAAGTGATGTTTGAGAGGACAGGAAGTCCAGGATCTGTGAGATAGCTTCCTGGTCCGACCCATCAGCAAAGACAAGGCCATGGAGAGGCTTCTTCTGGAGCAGCTCACACACCTGTTATCAAACACACAGGTAGGTGATATATACAGGTAGCTGTTATACACAGGTAGGTGTTATATACAGGTAGGTGTTATATACAGGTAGGTGTTATATATACAGGTAGGTGTTATATACAGGTAGGTGTTATATACAGGTAGGTGTTATATACACAGGTAGGTGTTATATACAGGTAGGTGTTATATACAGGTAGGTGTTATATACAGGTAGGTGTTATATACAGGTAGGTGTTATATATACAGGTAGGTGTTATATATACAGGTAGGTGTTATATAGGTGTTATATACAGGTAGGTGTTATATACAGGTAGGTGTTATACACAGGTAGGTGTTATATACAGGTAGGTGTTATATACAGGTAGGTGTTATATACAGGTAGGTGTTATATACACAGGTACAGGTAGGTGTTATATACAGGTAGGTGTACACAGGTAGGTGTTATATATACAGGTAGGTGTTATATACAGGTAGGTGTTATATACAGGTAGGTGTTATATATACAGGTAGGTGTTATATACAGGTAGGTGTTATATATACAGGTAGGTGTTATATACAGGTAGGTGTTATATATACAGGTAGGTGTTATATACAGGTAGGTGTTATATACAGGTAGGTGTTATATACAGGTAGGTGTTATATATACAGGTAGGTGTTATATACAGGTAGGTGTTATATACAGGTAGGTGTTATATACAGGTAGGTGTTATATACAGGTAGGTGTTATATATACAGGTAGGTGTTATATACAGGTAGGTGTTATATACAGGTAGGTGTTATATACAGGTAGGTGTTATATATACAGGTAGGTGTTATATACAGGTAGGTGTTATATACACAGGTAGGTGTTATATACAGGTAGGTGTTATATACAGGTAGGTGTTATATAGGTAGGTAATTCAGGTAGGTGTTATCCCACCTGCCCAACACTCTTGTTTGTAACCTACAGAACCCCCCCCTACCCACCTGTGTGATGACAGTCTTGGGGTCTGTCTGGTTGATTCTCAGGGTGGTGACGGTCAGCTCCACAGGGTCGTCGTTCCGCCTCACCGGGATTATATCCTGGTCACTGATTGGCCTCGTCTGACCCAAGATCACCCCCACACTTAGCCCAGGTGGCTTCTGGGCCGCTGCTGGTACACTGATCTGGGAAAGCAGGGCTGGGAGGGTGAGGAGGACCCAGCCCAAACGGCCCATACTGGAACCCTGTAGATCAAACAGTTACTGATCAGATTTCAGAACTCAGTCATTGGTGACCTGGGACAGAGCAACAACTCACTCCCATGCATAAACACAGACAGACAGACAGACAGACAGACAGACAGACAGACAGACAGACAGACAGACAGACAGGCAGGCAGGCAGGCAGGCAGGCAGGCAGACAGACAGACAGACAGACGGACAGACAGACAGACAGACAGACAGACAGACAGACAGACAGGGGGGCAGGCGAACAGGGGACAGACAGACAGAGACAGACAGACAGACAGACAGACAGACAGACAGACAGACAGACAGACAGGCATTGAAAAAAGGGCAGGCAGACAGACAGACAGACAGACAGACAGACAGACAGACAGACAGACAGACAGACAGACAGACAGACAGACAGACAGACAGACAGACAGACAGACAGACAGACAGACAGACAGACAGACAGACAGACAGGCAGGCAGGCAGGCAGGCAGGCAGGCAGGCAGGCAGACAGACTAGTATGTGGCATTCGATAGGTCATCCCTCCTAATCAATAGTAGGTGATTGGAGATGGTAGATAAGTCATTGATTGATTGAGCCTGACTCTATGAGGTAGATAGGTATTTGATTGATGGAGCCTGGCTCTGTGAGGTAGGTATTTGATTGATGGAGCCTGGCTCTGTGAGGTAGGTAGGTATTTGATTGATGGAGCCTGGCTCTGTGAGGTAGGTAGGTATTTGATTGATGGAGCCTGGCTCTGTGAGGTAGGTAGGTATTTGATTGATGGAGCCTGGCTCTGTGAGGTAGGTAGGTATTTGATTGATGGAGCCTGGCTCTGTGAGGTAGGTAGGTATTTGATTGATGGAGCCTGGCTCTGTGAGGTAGGTAGGTATTTGATTGATGGAGCCTGGCTCTGTGAGGTAGGTAGGTATTTGATTGATGGAGCCTGGCTCTGTGAGGTAGGTAGGTATTTGATTGATGGAGCCTGGCTCTGTGAGGTAGGTAGGTATTTGATTGATGGAGCCTGGCTCTGTGAGGTAGGTAGGTATTTGATTGATGGAGCCTGGCTCTGTGAGGTAGGTAGGTATTTGATTGATTGAGCCTGGCTCTGTGAGGTAGGTAGGTATTTGATTGATGGAGCCTGGCTCTGTGAGGTAGGTAGGTATTTGATTGATGGAGCCTGGCTCTGTGAGGTAGGTAGGTATTTGATTGATGGAGCCTGGCTCTGTGAGGTAGGTAGGTATTTGATTGATGGCTCCATGCTCTCTCTCTCTCTCTCTTGCTCCCATTCTAAATCAAATCAAATCAAATTTTATTTGTCACATACACATGGTTAGCAGATGTTAATGCGAGTGTAGCGAAATGCTTGTGCTTCTAGTTCCGACAATGCAGTGATTCTACCTTTCTCTCCCCTGTCTCTCTCTACTGTAACCCAGTAGACTGTATCTCTCTAAACCTTTCTCTCCCCTGTCTCTCTCTACAGTAACCCAGTAGACTGTATCTCTGTCTGTCTCTCTCTACAGTAACCCAGTAGACTGTATCTCTGTCTGTCTCTCTCTACAGTAACCCAGTAGACTGTATCTCTGTCTGTCTGTCTCTCTCTACAGTAACCCAGTAGACTGTATCTCTCTAAACCTTTCTCTCCCCTGTCTCTCTCTACAGTAACCCAGTAGACTGTATCTCTAAACCTTTCTCTCCTCTGTCTGTCTCTCTCTACTGTAACCCAGTAGACTGTATCTCTCTAAACCTTTCTCTCCCTGTCTGTCTCTCTACAGTAACCCAGTAGACTGTATCTCTGTCTGTCTCTCTCTACAGTAACCCAGTAGACTGTATCTCTGTCTGTCTGTCTCTACAGTAACCCAGTAGACTGTATCTCTCTAAACCTTTCTCTCCTCTGTCTGTCTCTCTCTACAGTAACCCAGTAGACTGTCTCTCTGTCTGTCTGTCTCTCTCTACAGTAACCCAGTAGACTGTATCTCTCTAAACCTTTCTCTCCCCTGTCTGTATCTCTCTACAGTAACCCAGTAGACTGTATCTCTGTCTGTCTGTCTCTACAGTAACCCAGTAGACTGTATCTCTCTAAACCTTTCTCTCCCCTGTCTGTCTCTCTCTACAGTAACCCAGTAGACTGTATCTCTGTCTGTCTGTCTCTCTCTACAGTAACCCAGTAGACTGTATCTCTGTCTGTCTCTCTCTACAGTAACCCAGTAGACTGTATCTCTGTCTGTCTGTCTCTCTCTACAGTAACCCAGTAGACTGTATCTCTGTCTGTCTCTCTCTACAGTAACCCAGTAGACTGTATCTCTGTCTGTCTGTCTCTCTCTACAGTAACCCAGTAGACTGTATCTCTGTCTGTCTGTCTCTCTCTACAGTAACCCAGTAGACTGTATCTCTGTCTGTCTCTCTCTACAGTAACCCAGTAGACTGTATCTCTCTAAACCTTTCTCTCCCCTGTCTGACTATCGATCAACACATTGTCTCGTACCCTGACCCTATTCCAGCCCTCTATAGTTTTCTGGTTGAGAGACAGCTGTTAAACTAGTTGTACAGTAACTGCTCTGGGGACAGATTGGGATCATTTATCATTCATTAAACTAGTTGTACAGTAACTGCTCTGGGGACAGATTGGGATCATGTATCATTCATTAAACTAGTTGTACAGTAACTGCTCTGGGGACAGATTGGGATCATGTATCATTCATTAAACTAGTTGTACAGTAACTGTTCTGGGGACAGATTGGGATCATGTATCATTCATTAAACTAGTTGTATAGTAACTGTTCTGGGGACAGATTGGGATCATTTATCATTCATTAAACTAGTTGTACAGTAACTGCTCTGGGGACAGATTGGGATCATTTATCATTCATTAAACTAGTTGTACAGTAACTGTTCTGGGGACAGATTGGGATCATTTATCATTCATTAAACTAGTTGTACAGTAACTGTTCTGGGGACAGATTGGGATCATTTATCATTCATTAAACTAGTTGTACAGTAACTGTTCTGGGGACAGATTGGGATCATGTATCATTCATTAAACTAGTTGTACAGTAACTGTTCTGGGGACAGATTGGGATCATGTATCATTCATTAAACTAGTTGTACAGTAACTGTTCTGGGGACAGATTGGGATCATTTATCATTCATTAAACTAGTTGTACAGTAACTGTTCTGGGGACAGATTGGGATCATTTATCATTCATTAAACTAGTTGTACAGTAACTGTTCTGGGGACAGATTGGGATCATTTATCATTCATTAAACTAGTTGTACAGTAACTGTTCTGGGGACAGATTGGGATCATTTATCATTCATTAAACTAGTTGTACAGTAACTGTTCTGGGGACAGATTGGGATCATTTATCATTCATTAAACTAGTTGTACAGTAACTGTTCTGGGGACAGATTGGGATCATTTATCATTCATTAAACTAGTTGTACAGTAACTGTTCTGGGGACAGATTGGGATCATTTATCATTCATTAAACTAGTTGTACAGTAACTGTTCTGGGGACAGATTGGGATCATTTATCATTCATTAAACTAGTTGTATAGTAACTGTTCTGGGGACAGATTGGGAGATGGAGCGAATCTTAATCGCTGACTCTTAATTAAATCAACCAGCTGAACAGAATCAATTGAATGATAATTGAATCCGTCCGTCAATTAGCTGCCTGGTTATTAATGATTATTTATAAACCGTCACAAACTGTCTGGCTGTCAGACTGATATCACATGGTGGCAATTTATTCACCTCATATATTATCATTTCGTTTATATAATAGTTTCATCGTGGAATTTAAAAT
>NW_026283598.1:85000-95000 GCF_023373465.1 Oncorhynchus keta
CTCTCTCTCTCTCTCTCTCTCTCTCTCTCTATCTCTCTTTCTCTCTCTCTCTCTCTCTCTCTCTCTCTCTCTCTCTCTCTCTCTCTCTCTCTCTCTCTCTCTCTCTCTCTCTCTCTCTCTCTCTCTCTCTCTCTCTCTCTCTCTCTCTCTCTCTCTCTCTCTCTCTCTCTCTCTCTCTCTCTCCTCTCTCTCTCTCTCTCTCTCTCTCTCTCTCTCTCTCTCTCTCTCTCTCTCACACACACACAGCCTAATTGTCTCTTCTCTTCACACCCTGTCTAATTAGGACATTAGTTAGCCAGCCGGGACACTCTCCTCTTTCTGTTTATCCCTCCCCTGTTCCTCTCCTCCTCCTCGTCTTCCTCCTCTCCTTACTGCCCTGCTGCCTCTGACCACGCCCCTGGCAGCAGAGTCACTTAGCATACGTCGTTAAATGATCTGCCACTCTGCTAGCGTCACAGAGCGTTAGCGTCAGCACTAGCCGACGGGCCCCGTTCACACTCACTTCCAGTGGAGTTAATAGCATATCAGCGCTACGCTAACAGACATTAGCAACCGCTCGTAGTCACTTCCCATAGCGTTAGCATCAACACTAGCCGATGGGTCCCCCCGTTTACACTCACTTCCCGTGCAACGCTATTAGCCACCGCTACGCTAGCAGACATTAGCAACCGCTCGTAGTCACTTCCCATAGCGTTAGCGTCAGCACTAGCCGACGGGTCCCCCCCGTTTACACGTAACGCTATTAGCCACCGCTACGCTAACTAATGATAGTGTTAGCTTCATCGCTAAAAGGCACGAGTCCCTACTACAGTCATTTCCTATAGAGTCAGTTGTTTTTATAGGGGTTGTAATCAGAGACCGACATGTAGAATGATATCTGATGTCTGTGTTGTCTAGCAGAGACCTGTCATCTCACTTTTAATAACATGACCTTTTAATGACCTTTTACAATACAGACACTGTTTGAAACAATCCACTTCCTGTAGGAAGCAGACGTTCGTCATAATCCAGACACTGTTTGAAACAATCACTTCCTGTAGGAAGCAGGACGTTCGTCATAATCCAGACACTGTTTGAAACAATCACTTCCTGTAGGAAGCAGGACGTTCGTCATAATCCAGACACTGTTTGAAACAATCACTTCCTGTAGGAAGCAGACGTTCGTCATAATCCAGACACTGTTTCAAACAATCACTTCCTGTAGGAAGCAGGACATTCCTCTCTCTCGGGACACTCACTGGTATTGGTGTACTCCGGCTTGGTAAAAATGTAAATGTTCTCGTCGAACCACAACAAAATGTTATAACCACCCAGTCCCATTATAACCACCCAGTCTCATTATAACCACCCAGTCTCATTATAACCACCCAGTCTCATTATAACCACCCAGTCTCATTATAACCACCCAGTCTCATTATAACCACCCAGTCTCATTATAACCACCCAGTCTCATTATAACCACCCAGTCTCATTATAACCACCCAGTCTCATTATAACCACCAGTCTCATTATAACCACCCAGTCTCATTATAACCACCCAGTCTCATTATAACCACCCAGTCTCATTATAACCACCCAGTCTCATTATAACCACCCAGTCTCATTATAACCACCCAGTCTCATTATAACCACCCAGTCTCATTATAAAGCAGTCTCATTATAACCACCCAGTCTCATTATAACCACCCAGTCTCAAGCCCATTATAACCACCCAGTCTCATTATAACCACCCAGTCTCATTATAACCACCCAGTCTCATTATAACCACCCAGTCTCATTATAACCACCCAGTCTCAAGCCCATTATAACCACCCAGTCTCATTATAACCACCCAGTCTCAAGCCCATTATAACCACCCAGTCTCATTATAACCACCCAGTCTCATTATAACCACCCAGTCTCATTATAACCACCCAGTCTCATTATAACCACCCAGTCTCAAGCCCATTATAACCACCCAGTCTCATTATAACCACCCAGTCTCAAGCCCATTATAACCACCCAGTCTCATTATAACCACCCAGTCTCATTATAACCACCCAGTCTCATTATAACCACCCAGTCTCATTATAACCACCCAGTCTCATTATAACCACCCAGTCTCATTATAACCACCCAGTCTCATTATAACCACCCAGTCTCAAGCCCATTATAACCACCCAGTCTCATTATAACCACCCAGTCTCAAGCCCATTATAACCACCCAGTCTCATTATAACCACCCAGTCTCAAGCCCATTATAACCAGTCTCATTATAACCACCCCGTCTCATTATAACCACCCAGTCTCAAGCCCATTATAACCACCCAGTCTCATTATAACCACCCAGTCTCAAGCCCATTATAATTGTTTACCCATGTGTAACTCTGTGTTGTCTCATTATAACCAGTTGCAAATGAGAACAGTCTCAAGCCTACCTGGTTAAATAAAGGTGAAATAAAAATAAATAAATAAAAAGCCCATTATAACCACCCAGTCTCAAGCTCATTATAACCACCCAGTCTCAAGCCCATTATAACCACCCAGTCTCAAGCCCATTATAACCACCCAGTCTCAAGCCCATTATAACCACCCAGTCTCAAGCCCATTATAACCACCCAGTCTCAAGCCCATTATAACCACCCAGTCTCATTATAACCACCCAGTCTCAAGCCCATTATAACCACCCAGTCTCAAGCCCATTATAACCACCCAGTCTCAAGCCCATTATAACCACCCAGTCTCAAGCCCATTATAACCACCCAGTCTCAAGCCCATTATAACCACCCAGTTTCAAGCCCATTATAAGGTTGAGACAATGACTTATCAATGGCCCAGCTCAGTTAATCCCTACCATTGTGTCGCTGACTTGTCACAATGCCTCAGCAAATGTACATTACACCAGGGGGTGTTGGAAGACACAATGTAAGTAACCTAATTTATGTCCCTCTAACTGACCTGAAGGCCTCTGCTGATCCTACAGCTACTGAATGCAGTAATCATGTGCCTATGAACCAGAGTTATACTGTCAGCACTGAGGTAGTGTAGTACTGAGTAGGAAGTACACTGTGTGCAGCTCAACCTGCACTGACATAAATAACGTAAATAACATGAGCATGTCTACTTCTGCTAAGCTTCCCAATAAAGCAATGAAAACAAGCAAGCATCCCAGAAAAGTGCTAAAACAAATAGCCCACGTTAACATATGTAGCTTAAGAAACAAGGCTCATGAAGTCAATAACTTGCTACTAACAAATGACATTCATATTCTGACTATCTCTGAAACTCACTGAGATAATACCTTTGATGAAACAGTGGTAGCAATATAAATTACATTCATATTCTGACTGATCTCTGAAACTCACTTAGATAATACCTTTGATGATACAGTGGTCGAAATACATGGTTATAACATCTACAGAAAAGACAGAAATGCCAAAGGTGGAGGTGTTGCTGTTTATATTCAGAACCACATTCCTGTAAAGCTTAGAGAGGATCTCATGTTAAATACTGTTGAAGTAATCTGGCTACAGGTTCATCTGCCTCCCCTAAAGCCCAGTCTGGTGGGAAGCTGCTATAGACCCGTCAGTATCTGGATAATATTAAATACTGTTGAAGTAATATGGCTACAGGTTCATCTGCCTCACCTAAAGCCCATTCTGGTGGGAAGCTGCTATAGACCAAGTGTTAACAGTCAGTATCTGGATAATGTTAAATACTGTTGAAGTAATATGGCTACAGGTTCATCTGTCTCACCTAAAGCCCATTCTGGTGGGAAGCTGCTATAGACCAAGTGTTAACAGTCAGTATCTGGATAATGTTAAATACTGTTGAAGTAATATGGCTACAGGTTCATCTGCCTCACCTAAAGCCCATTCTGGTGGGAAGCTGCTATAGACCAAGTGTTAACAGTCAGTATCTGGATAATGTTAAATACTGTTGAAGTAATATGGCTACAGGTTCATCTGCCTCACCTAAAGCCCATTCTGGTGGGAAGCTGCTATAGATCACCAAGTGCTAACAGTCAGTATCTGGATAATGTTAAATACTGTTGAAGTAATCTGGCTACAGGTTCATCTGCCTCACCTAAAGCCCATTCTGGTGGGAAGCTGCTATAGATCACCAAGTGTTAACAGTCAGTATCTGGATAATATGTGTGAAATGCTTGATAATGTTTGTGATGTCAACAGAGAAGTATATTTTCTGGGTGATTTAAATAACGACTGGCGATCATCAAACTGCCCACTCAAGCAAAAGCTTCAAACTGTAACCAGTGCCGGCAACCTTGTTCAGGTTATCAATCAACCTACCAGGGTAGTGACAAACAGTAGAGGAATGAAATCATCAACATGGTTTGATCATATCTTTACTAATGCTGCAGAAATGGGTTTTAAAGCAGTATCCAGATCCATCAGATGTAGTGATCACAATATAGTAGCCATGTCTAGGAAAACCACTGTTCCAAAGGCTGGGACTAATATTGTGTATAAGAGGTCATACATTTTTTGTAGTGATTCCTATGTTGTTGTTGTAAATAATATTTGTTGGTCCTTGGTGTGTAATGACGAGCGACCAGACGCTGCACTTGACACATCTATGAAATTTCTTATCCCAGTTACTAACGAGCCATTAAGAAAAGGACTGTAGAAACGGTTAAATCCACGTGGATTGATGAGGCATTGAAACATTTTTTTTATGGTTGAGAAGGATGAGGCAAAAGGAATGACAAATAGGTCTGTCTGCACAACCGATTGGCAAAGTTAGTGCAGATTGAGAAATCATGTGACGATGAAACAAAGATAAATGATATAAAAAAATGATATTAAAAAGCTTTGGAGCTTAAACCTTAAATTAAGTTTTGGGCAACAAGAGAAAAAGGCCAAATTCAGCTTCATCCTTCATCGAATCCGATTCATTCATCACAAAAACCCACTGAATATTGCCAACTACTTTAATGCTTTTCCCTCATTGGCAAGATTAGCAAACTAAGGCATGACGTGCCAGCAACAAACACTGACACTAAACACCCAAATATATCTGATGAAATTATGAAAGACAAGCATTGTAACTTTTGAATTCTGTAAAAGTGAGTGTAGAACAGTTGAAACAGTCATTGTGGTGTATCAACAATGTCGAGCCACAGGGGGTCTGACAACTTGGATAGAAAATTACTGAGGATAAACCTCAACTACGTCTTGTAATGAATCATGTGGAAATTGAGCAAGTTGAGGTGACTGAACTGCTTGGTGTAACCCTGGAGTGTAAAAATGTCATGGTGAAAACATGTTGATACAACAGTAGCTAAGATGGGGAGAAGTCTGTCCATAATAAAGTGCTGCTCTACCTTCTTAACAACACTATCAACAAGGCAGGTCCTACAGGCTCTAGTTTCTACCTTCTTAACAGCACGATCAACAAGGCAGGTCCTACAGGCCCTAGTTTCTACCTTCTTAACAACACTATCAACAAGGCAGGTCCTACAGGCCCTAGTTTCTACCTTCTTAACAGCACGATCAACAAGGCAGGTCCTACAGGCCCTAGTTTCTACCTTCTTAACAGCACTATCAACAAGGCAGGTCCTACAGGCCCTAGTTTCTACCTTCTTAACAACACTATCAACAAGGCAGGTCATACAGGCCCTAGTTTCTACCTTCTTAACAACACTATCACCAAGGCAGGTCCTACAGGCTCTAGTTTCTACCTTCTTAACAGCACTATCAACAAGGCAGGTCCTACAGGCCCTAGTTTTTACCTTCTTAACAGCACTATCAACAAGGCAGGTCCTACAGGCCCTAGTTTCTACCTTCTTAACAGCACTATCAACAAGGCAGGTCCTACAGGCCCTAGTTTCTACCTTCTTAACAGCACTATCAACAAGGCAGGTCCTACAGGCCCAAGTTTCTACCTTCTTAACAACACTATCAACAACGCAGGTCATACAGGCCCTAGTTTCTACCTTCTTAACAGCACTATCAACAAGGCAGGTCCTACAGGCCCTAGTTTCTACCTTCTTAACAACACTATCAACAATGCAGGTCATACAGGCCCTAGTTTCTACCTTCTTAACAGCACTTCAGGTCCTACAGGCCCAGTTTCTACCTTCTTAACAACACTATCAACAAGGCAGGTCCTACAGGCCCTAGTTTCTACCTTAACAACACTATCAACAAGGCAGGTCCTACAGGCCCTAGTTTCTACCTTAACAACACTATCAACAACGCAGGTCATACAGGCCCTAGTTTCTACCTTCTTAACAGCACTATCAACAAGGCAGGTCCTACAGGCCCTAGTTTCTACCTTCTTAACAGCACTATCAACAAGGCAGGTCCAACAGGCCCTAGTTTCTACCTTCTTAACAGCACTATCAACAAGGCAGGTCCTACAGGCCCTAGTTTCTACCTTCTTAACAACACTATCAACAAGGCAGGTCCTACAGGCCCTAGTGTCTACCTTCTTAACAACACTATCAACAAGGCAGGTCCAACAGGCCCTAGTTTCTACCTTCTTAACAGCACTATCAACAAGGCAGGTCCTACAGGCCCTAGTTTCTACCTTCTTAACAACACTAGCAACAAGGCAGGTCCTATAGGTCCTAGTTTCTACCTTCTTAACAACACTATCAACAAGGCAGGTCCAACAGGCCCTAGTTTCTACCTTCTTAACAACACTATCAACAAGGCAGGTCCTACAGGCCCTAGTTGCTACCTTCTAGACAGCACTATCAACAAGGCAGGTCCTACAGGCCCTAGTTTCTACTTCTTAACAGCACTATCAACAAGGCAGGTCCTACAGGCCCTAGTTTCTACCTTCTTAACAGCACTATCAACAAGGCAGGTCCTACAGGCCCTAGTTTCTACCTTCTTAACAACACTATCAACAACGCAGGTCATACAGGCCCTAGTTTCTACCTTCTTAACAGCACTATCAACAAGGCAGGTCCTACAGGCCCTAGTTTCTACCTTCTTAACAGCACTATCAACAAGGCAGGTCCAACAGGCCCTAGTTTCTACCTTCTTAACAGCACTATCAACAAGGCAGGTCCTACAGGCCCTAGTTTCTACCTTCTTAACAACACTATCAACAAGGCAGGTCCTACAGGCCCTAGTGTCTACCTTCTTAACAACACTATCAACAAGGCAGGTCCAACAGGCCCTAGTTTCTACCTTAACAACACTATCAACAAGGCAGGTCCTACAGGCCCTAGTTTCTACCTTAACAACACTATCAACAACGCAGGTCATACAGGCCCTAGTTTCTACCTTCTTAACAGCACTATCAACAAGGCAGGTCCTACAGGCCCTAGTTTCTACCTTCTTAACAGCACTATCAACAAGGCAGGTCCAACAGGCCCTAGTTTCTACCTTCTTAACAGCACTATCAACAAGGCAGGTCCTACAGGCCCTAGTTTCTACCTTCTTAACAACACTATCAACAAGGCAGGTCCTACAGGCCCTAGTGTCTACCTTCTTAACAACACTATCAACAAGGCAGGTCCAACAGGCCCTAGTTTCTACCTTCTTAACAGCACTATCAACAAGGCAGGTCCTACAGGCCCTAGTTTCTACCTTCTTAACAACACTAGCAACAAGGCAGGTCCTATAGGTCCTAGTTTCTACCTTCTTAACAACACTATCAACAAGGCAGGTCCAACAGGCCCTAGTTTCTACCTTCTTAACAACACTATCAACAAGGCAGGTCCTACAGGCCCTAGTTGCTACCTTCTTAACAGCACTATCAACAAGGCAGGTCCTACAGGCCCTAGTTTCTACTTCTTAACAGCACTATCAACAAGGCAGGTCCTACAGGCCCTAGTTTCTACCTTCTTAACAGCACTATCAACAAGGCAGGTCCTACAGGCCCTAGTTTCTACCTTCTTAACAACACTATCAACAACGCAGGTCCTACAGGCCCTAGTTTCTACCTTCTTAACAGCACTATCAACATGGCAGGTCCTACAGGCCCTAGTTTCTACCTTCTTAACAGCACTATCAACATGGCAGGTCCTACAGGCCCTAGTTTCTACCTTCTTAACATCACTATCAACAAGGCAGGTCCTACAGGCCCTAGTTTCTACCTTCTTAACAACACTATCAACAAGGCAGGTCCAACAGGCCCTAGTTTCTACCTTCTTAACAACACTATCAACAAGGCAGGTCCTACAGGCCCTAGTTTCTACCTTCTTAACAACACTATCAACAAGGCAGGTCCTACAGGCCCTAGTTTCTACCTTCTTAACAGCACTATCAACAAGGCAGGTCCAACAGGCCCTAGTTTCTACCTTCTTAACAGCACTATCAACAAGGCAGGTCCTACAGGCCCTAGTTTCTACCTTCTTAACAACACTATCAACAAGGCAGGTCCTACAGGCCCTAGTTTCTACCTTCTTAACAACACTATCAACAAGGCAGGTCCAACAGGCCCTAGTTTCTACCTTCTTAACAGCACTATCAACAAGGCAGGTCCTACAGGCCCTAGTTTCTACCTTCTTAACAACACTAGCAACAAGGCAGGTCCTATAGGTCCTAGTTTCTACCTTCTTAACAACACTATCAACAAGGCAGGTCCTAGTTTCTACCTTCTTAACAACACTATCAACAAGGCAGGTCCTACAGGTTTCTACCTTCTAACAGCACTATCAACAAGGCAGGTCCTACAGGCCCTAGTTTCTACCTTCTTAACAGCACTATCAACAAGGCAGGTCCTACAGGCCCTAGTTTCTACCTTCTTAACAGCACTATCAACAAGGCAGGTCCTACAGGCCCTAGTTTCTACCTTCTTAACAACACTATCAACAACGCAGGTCATACAGGCCCTAGTTTCTACCTTCTTAACAGCACTATCAACAAGGCAGGTCCTACAGGCCCTAGTTTTGTCTCACCACGACCACTGTTCAGTCGTGTGGTCAGGTGCCACAAAGAGGGAATTACAGTTGGCTCAGAACAGCACGACTGGCCCTTGGATGTACACGGAGAGCTATCACTGAAGACAGGAACCACAACGTCCCTTGGTATCGGACCACTGAAGACAGGAACCACCTCTTCCCTTGGTATTGGACCACTGGAGACAGGAACCACAACGTCCCTTGGTATTGGACCACTGAAGACAGGAACCACAACTTGTATTGGACCACTGAAGACAGGAACCACAACTTGCATTGGACCACTGAAGACAGGAACCACAACGTCCCTTGGTATTGGACCACTGAAGACAGGAACCACAACGTCCCTTGGTATTGGACCACTGAAGACAGGAACCACAACGTCCCTTGGTATTGGACCACTGAAGACAGGAACCATAACGTCCCTTGGTATTGGACCACTGAAGACAGGAACCATAACGTCCCTTGGTATTGGACCACTGAAGACAGGAACCACCTCTTCCCTTGGTATTGGACCACTGAAGACAGGAACCAGCTGCTGTCTCAGTGTGATGAGGGGGAACTGACAGATAACTCAATAGCTTCATGATGTTCTGCGTGTCTTGTATATTTCCCAACTATTATAAATGTGGCACCTCAGTTTAGTTTCAATGGGCATGATGATACCTCTATGTGTGTGTGTCTGTGTCTCTATGTGTGTGTGGGGGTTCGTATGTGTCTGTATGTGTGTGTGTTTCATTCCTAAAAACACCAAGTCTGTTCTCCAGTCAGTCCCCCCACCAGGCAGAGCAGAGCAGCAGCTAGTTAAAGAGCCTAGTGGCTTTTTCCACATAAATTCTTCAGTAAGCTACAAAACAGTCACTTCTGCCACTTTGGGGTTGTGTGTGTGTGTGTGTGTGTGTGTGTGTGTGTGTGTGTGTGTGTGTGTGTGTGTGTGTGTGTGTGTGTGTGTGTGTGTGTGTGTGTGTGTGTGTGTGTGTGTGCGTGTGCGTGCGTGTGTGTGTGCGTGCGTGTTTGGAAGAGTAGACAAGAGGAGGGGATGGTTGGTTGGGGTTAGGGGTGAGGGAGAGGGAGGGGGGAGGAGGAATGGAGAGATTTTACTCTTAATGCTTGACTACACACACAGCTACACACACACAGCTA
>NW_026283598.1:100000-112500 GCF_023373465.1 Oncorhynchus keta
TTACTCACCTGCTGTCTGTGCCACATCGCTCCAGAAGCCGAGAGGACATCGCAACCTTCTACTCCATCTGAGCGCCCCGCGCGAGCCACAACGCCTCACATCCGCAAACACATCCGTTGAAATAAAAAATATATATATTATTAATCCACCTGTTTTTCTTCACCCCGGGATAAAACGGTAAATTCCTCACGGTAGTGATCCCGATTTACCACACACACACACACACCAGAAACGGTTTTTGACGAGGGGGAAAAAATGAATTAAAATAAAATAAATATAAAAATTCGTTGGGTTTAAAAAAGAATCATAGTTTGAATCCAACAAAAAGAAGGTTGGAACGTCCAGCAGCTCAGCGCGCGGGGCTCCGCAGTGAGAGAGGACCGGTCCACGCACCTCCCCTCTCTCTCTCTCTCCGCTCCTTAAAGACTGGACGGGGATTCCGTCACATAGGTTGCACACACACTCACACTTCACGCACACTACACACACACACACACACACACACACACACACACACACACACACACACACACACACACACACACACACACACACACACACACACACACACACACACACACACACACACACACACACACACACACACACACACACACACACACACACACACACACACACACACATATATATCACTCCTAAACTCACCAACAAACAAGTGAGCAACGCGGTCAACTTATAAATGTGTCAATGGCTAGTTATAGTTTAATATAATCCAACATCATTGTCACCTAAAAATGTTTAAAAAATGATTTGAACAAATCTGAGTTGGAGTCACGTCGGTTGGTTTTTCAGGTCGGTGAGAAAGCACAGCTCGAGATAACCGCCTACGCTCCGCTGAGCTGCGCAGTGTCGTTTATAGAAATCAGTCTCGTTAATTAAACAGACACATATGTGTCTTGAATGGAAGATGATGGGGGAGAAGATGGGGGGGAGATGGGGGGAAGATGGGGGGGGGGGGAGGAAGATGGGGGAGGGAAGATGGAGGGGGAGGAAGAAGATGGGGGAGTCATTTCTTTATTAGTGTGGTCCGTTATATCATATTGAATATTGGCCGACAGCGATCTGATGACGCGGTCGGGTTTGCAATTCTTGACGCCTCAAAACCAACTTCAGCTTACAATTCATCTACATCACAGGCACTTAGCTTTCCCCTCCCTCCCTCCCTCTCTCCCTCACTGTCTTTCCGTCCATCTCCCTCCCTCCCTCTCTTTCTCTCTCTCTCTCTCTCTCTCTCTTTCTCTCCCTCTCTCTCTCTCTCTCTCTCTCTCTCTCTCTCTCTCTCTCTCTTCTTTCTCTCTTTCTCTCTCCCTCTCTATCTCTCTTTCTCTCTCCCTCTCTTTCTCTACCTCAATCTCTTTCTCTCTCTCCAAAAAAAAAGAGCAAATATGATTTGATCAGAAACAAACAGCAGCATGTGAGACACAATAATTCACGACGATGTCCTTTCCTGTGTGCGGTGGGGGTTTGGGATGAAGACGGAAGACCACATCAGTAAACCGGCGACTCGGGAGGAGGTTTCTCGGAGCCTTCCCGCCGTGAAACAAGACATTTATTCTGGCGCTGCTCTGTCTCCCTCCGTTCACTGTGCCGTAGTTGCATGTTGCGCCACCGATAAGCTTTTCAATATCAGTCAAATCATCTGCCCGCCGCGCGCCCAACGATCACAACACCGATCTTTCAATTACGCACGGCTGAGCTGTTATTGACTATACATGTGGATACGCATGCATGCACACGAACGCACACACACACACACACACACACGCACGCACGCACGCACGCACGCACACACACACACACACACACACACACACACACACACACACACACACACACACACACACACACACACACACACACACACACACACATTGTTCATTGTTAGCTGCACCAGGGTTTCTTCAAGCGATGGTGATAATGGCAAAGCAACACTGCATTACCGACTCATTTAACCGGCAGAACCTCAAACATCCTCAACACTGCATTACAGAACTGAGCAGAAAAGAGTAGAGTAGAGTAGAGTAGAGTAGAGTAGAGTAGAACAGACCAGACCAGACCAGAGTAGAGTAGAGTAGAGTAGAGTAGAGTAGAGTAGAGTAGAGTAGAGTAGAGTAGAGTAGAGCAGACCAGAGTAGAATAGAGTAGAGTAGAGTAGAATAGAGTACAGCAGAGTAGAGTAGAGTAGAGTAGAGTAGAGTAGAGTAGAGCAGAGTAGAGTAGAGTAGAGTAGAGTAGAGTAGAGTAGAGTAGAGTAGAGTAGAGTAGAGTAGAGTAGAGTAGAGTAGAGTAGAGTAGAGCAGAGTAGAGTAGAGTAGAGTAGAGTAGAGTATAGTAGAGTAGAGTACAGCAGAGCAGAGTAGAGTAGAGTAGAGTATAGTAGAGTAGAGTACAGCAGAGCAGAGCAGAGTAGAGTAGAGTAGAGTATAGTAGAGTAGAGTACAGCAGAGCAGAGTAGAGTAGAGTAGAGTAGAGTAGAGTAGAGTAGAACAGACCAGAGTAGAATAGAGTAGAGTACAGCAGAGCAGAGCAGAAAAGAGCAGAGTAGAGCAGAGTAGAGTAGAGTAGAGTAGAGTAGAGTAGAGTAGAGTAGAGTAGAGTAGAGTAGAACAGACCAGACCAGACCAGAGCAGAGCAGAGCAGAGTAGATCAGAACAGACCAGACCAGAGTAGAGAAGAACAGACCAGACCAGACCAGAGAAGAGAAGAGAAGAGTAGAGTAGAGTAGAGTAGAGTAGAGTAGAGTAGAACAGACCAGAGTAGAGTAGAGTAGAGTAGAGTAGAGTAGAGTAGAGTAGAGTAGAGCAGAACAGACCAGACCAGACCAGAGTAGAGTAGAGTAGAGTAGAGTAGAGTAGAGTAGAGTAGAACAGAACAGACCAGAGTAGAGTAGAGTAGAACAGACCAGACCAGAGTAGAGTAGAGTAGAACAGACCAGACCAGAGTAGAGTAGAGTAGAGTAGAACAGAACAGACCAGAGTAGAGTAGAGTAGAGTAGAACAGAACAGACCAGAGTAGAGTAGAGTAGAACAGACCAGACCAGAGTAGAGTAGAGTAGAACAGAGTAGAGTAGAACGGAGTACAGTAGAACAGCAAAGAACATAATAGAACAGAACAGAGCAGAATAGAATGGAAAAGAACAGAACAGAATAGAATAGAACAGAATAGAACAGAACAGAGCAGAATAGAATGGAGTCATAGCAACAGTACCACAGTAATTGACTACCTACTAGGTTCCCTAGAGTCATAGCAACAGTACCATAGTAACTGACTACCTACTAGGTTCCCTAGAGTCATAGCAACAGTACCATAGTAATTGACTACCTACAAGGTTCCCTAGAGTCATAGCAACAGGACCATAGTAATTGACTACCTGCTAGGTTCCCTAGAGTCATAGCAACAGTTACCACAGTAACTGACTACCTACTAGGTTCCCTAGAGTCATAGTAACAGTACCATAGTAATTGACTACCTACTAGGTTCCATAGAGTCATAGCAATAGTTACCACAGTAACTGAATACCTACGAGGTTCCCTAGAGTCATAGCAACAGTTACCACAGTAACTGACTACCTACTAGGTTCCCTAGAGTCATAGCAACAGTACCACAGTAATTTACTACCTACTAGGTTCCCTATAGTCATAGCAACAGTACCACAGTAATTGACTACCTACTCGGTTCCCTAGAGTCATAGCAAACAGTTACCACAGTAACTGACTACCTACTAGGTTCCCTAGAGTCATAGCAACAGTTACCACAGCAACTGACTACCTACTAGGTTCCCTAGAGTCATAGCAACAGGACCATAGTAATTGACTACCTGCTAGGTTCCCTAGAGTCATAGCAACAGTTACCACAGTAACTGACTCTACTAGGTTCCCTAGAGTCATAGCAACAGTTACCACAGTAACTGACTACCTACTAGGTTCCCTAGAGTCATAGCAACAGTACCACAGTAACTGACTACCTACTAGGTTCCCTAGAGTCATAGCAACAGTACCACAGTAATTTACTACCTACTAGGTTTCCTATAGTCATAGCAACAGTACCACAATAATTGACTACCTACTCGGTTCCCTAGAGTCATAGCAAACAGTTACCACAGTAACTGACTACCTACTAGGTTCCCTAGAGTCATAGCAACAGTTACCACAGCAACTGACTACCTACTAGGTTCCCTAGAGTCATAGGAACAGGACCATAGTAATTGACTACCTGCTAGGTTCCCTAGAGTCATAGCAACAGTTACCACAGTAACTGACTACCTACTAGGTTCCCTAGAGTCATAGCAACAGTTACCACAGTAACTGACTACCTACTAGGTTCCCTAGAGTCATAGCAACAGTTACCACAGTAACTGACTACCTACTAGGTTCCCTAGAGTCATAGCAACAGTACCACAGTAACTGACTACCTACTAGGTTCCCTAGAGTCATAGCAACAGTACCACAGTAATTGACTACCTACTAGGATCCCTAGAGTCATAGCAAACAGTTACCACAGTAACTGACTACCTACTAGGTTCCCTAGAGTCATAGCAACAGTTACCACAGCAACTGACTACCTACGAGGTTCCCTAGATTCATAGCAACAGTTACCACAGTAACTGACTACCTACTAGGTTCCCTAGAGTCATAGCAAACAGTTACCACAGTAATTGACTACCTACTAGGTTCCCTAGAGTCATAGCAACAGTTACCACAGCAACTGACTACCTACTAGGTTCCCTAGAGTCATAGCAACAGTTACCACAGTAACTGACTACCTACTAGGTTCCCTGGAGTCATAGCAACAGTACCACAGTAGTTGACTACATTTAAGTCATTTAGCAGACTACCTACTAGGTGTCAGTGATGAGGGACCAGCAGCGTCTCTATATAGTGGTACTACTATAGACCAGAACCCTATTCCCTATATAGTCCACTACTATAGACCAGAGCCCCATTCCCTATATAGTGGTACTACTATAGACCAGAGTCCTATTCCCTATATAGTGGTACTACTATAGACCAGAGCCCTATTCCCTATATAGTGGTACTACTATAGACTATAGTCCTATTCCCTATATAATGGAACTACTATAGACCAGAGCCCTATTCCCTATATAGTGGTACTACTATAGACTATAGTCCTATTCCCTATATAGTGGTACTACTATAGACCAGAGCCCTATATAGTGGTACTACTATAGACCAGAGCCCTATTCCCTATATAGTGGTACTACTATAGACTATAGCCCTATTCCCTATATAGTGGAACTACTATAGACCAGAGCCCTATTCCCTATATAGTGGTACTACTATAGACCAGAGCCCTATTCCCTATATAGTGGTACTACTATAGACCAGAGCCCTATTCCCTATATAGTGGAACTACTATAGACCAGAGCCCTATTCCCTATATAGTGGTACTACTATAGACCAGAGCCCTATTCCCTATATAGTGGTACTACTATAGACCAGAGCCCTATTCCCTATATAGTGGTACTACTATAGACTAGAGCCCTATTCCCTATATAATGGTACTACTATAGACCAGAGCCCTATTCCCTATATAGTGCACTACTATAGACCAGAGCCATATTCCCTATATAGTGGTACTACTATAGACCAGAGCCCTATTCCCTATATAGTGGAACTACTATAGACCAGAGCCCTATTCCCTATATAGTGGAACTACTATAGACCAGAGCCCTATTCCCTATATAATGGAACTACTATAGACCAGAGCCCTATTCCCTATATAGTGAACTACTATAGACCAGAGCCCTATTCCCTATATAGTGGAACTACTATAGACTAGAGCCCTATTCCCTATATAGTGGAACTACTATAGACCAGAGCCCTACTATATAGTCCACTACTATAGACCTACTATAGTGGACTACTATAGACATTACATTACATTACATTTAAGTCATTTAGCAGACGCTCTTATCCAGAGCGACTTACAAATTGGTGCATACACCTTATGACAACCAGTGGAACAGCCACTTGCATCTAAATCTTGTTGGGGGAGAAGGGGGGTGAGAAGGATTACTTACCCTTACTTACCCTATCCTAGGTATTCCTTGAAGAGGTGGGGTTTCAGGTGTCTCCGGAAGGTGGTGATTGACTCCGCTGTCCTGGCGTCGTGAGGGAGTTTGTTCCACCATTGGGGGCCAGAGCAGCGAACAGTTTTGACTGGGCTGAGCGGGAACTGTACTTCCTCAGTGGTAGGGAGGCGAGCAGGCCAGAGGTGGATGAACGCAGTGCCCTTGTTTGGGTATAGGGCCTGATCAGAGCCTGGAGGTACTGAGGTGCCCCATTCCCTATATAGTGGAAATACTATAGACTATAGCCCTATTCCCTATATAGTGGTACTACTATAGACTATAGCCCTATTCCCTATATAGTGGTACTACTATAGACTAGCGCCCTATTCCCTATATAGTGGTACTACTATAGACCAGAGCCCTATTCCCTATATAGTGGTACTACTATAGACCAGAGCCCTATTCCCTATATAGTCCACTACTATAGACCAGAGCCCTATTCCCTATATAGTGGAAATACTATAGACCAGAGCCCTATTCCCTATATAGTGGAACTACTATAGACCAGAGCCCTATTCCCTATATAGTCCACTACTATAGACCAGAGCCCCATTCCCTATATAATGGAACTACTATAGACCAGAGCCCTATTCCCTATATAATGGAACTACTATAGACCAGAGCCCTATTCCTATATAGTGGAACTACTATAGACCAGAGCCCTATTCCCTATATAGACCAGAACTACTATAGACCAGAGCCCTATTCCCTATATAATGGAACTACTATAGACCAGAGCCCTATTCCCTATAGTACTACTATAGACCAGAACTATATAATGGAACTACTATAGACCAGAGCCCTATTCCCTATATAATGGAACTACTATAGACCAGAGCCCTATTCCCTATATAGTGGTACTACTATAGACTATAGCCCTATTCCTATATAGTGGTACTACTATAGACTATAGCCATATTCCCTATATAGTGGTACTACTATAGACTATAGCCCTATTCCCTATATAGTGGAACTACTATAGACTACTAGCCCTATTCCCTATATAGTGGTACTACTATAGACTATAGCCCTATTCCCTATATAGTGGTACTATTCCTAAGACTATAGACTATAGCCCTATATCCCTATATAGTGGACTATAGCCCTACTATATAGTACTACTATAGACTATAGCCCTATTCCCTATATAGTGGTACTACTATAGACCAGAGCCCTATTCCCTATATAGTGGTACTACTATAGACCAGAACCCTATTCCCTATATAGTCCACTACTATAGACCAGAGCCCTATTCCCTATATAGTGGAAATACTATAGACCAGAGCCCTATTCCCTATATAGTGGAACTACTATAGACCAGAGCCCTATTCCCTATATAGTCCACTACTATAGACCAGAGCCCCATTCCCTATATGGTGGAACTACTATAGACCAGAGCCCTATTCCCTATATAATGGAACTACTATAGACCAGAGCCCTATTCCCTATATAATGGAACTACTATAGACCAGAGCCCTATTCCCTATATAGTGGTACTACTATAGACCAGAGCCCTATTCCCTATATAGTGGAACTACTATAGACTATTCCCTATATAGTGGAACTACTATAGACCAGAGCCCATATTCCCTATAGACCAGAGCCCTATTCCCTATATAGTGGTACTACTATAGACTATAGCCCTATTCCCTATATAGTGGTACTACTATAGACTATAGCCCTATTCCCTATATAGTGGTACTACTATAGACCAGAGCCCTATTCCTATATAGTGGTACTACTATAGACCAGAGCCCTATTCCCTATATAGTGGTACTACTATAGACCAGAGCCCTATTCCCTATTTAGTGGTACTACTATAGACTAGAGCCCTATTCCCTATATAATGGTACTACTATAGACCAGAGCCCTATTCCCTATATAGTGGTACTACTATAGACCAGAACCATATTCCCTATATAGTGGTACTACTATAGACCAGAGCCCTATTCCTATATAGTGGTACTACTATAGACCAGAGCCCTATTCCCTATATAGTGGAACTACTATAGACCAGAGCCCTATTCCCTATATAGTGGTACTACTATAGACTATAGCCCTATTCCCTATATAGTGGTACTACTATAGACTATAGCCATATTCCCTATATAGTGGTACTACTATAGACATAGCCCTATTCCCTATATAGTGGTACTACTATAGACTATAGCCCTATTCCCTATATAGTGGTACTACTATAGACTAGAGCCCTATTCCCTATATAGTGGTACTACTATAGACTATAGCCCTATTCCCTTTATAATGGTACTACTATAGACCAGAGCCCTATTCCCTATAGTGGTACTACTATAGACCAGAGCCCTATTCCCTATATAGTGGTACTACTATAGACCAGAGCCCTATTCCCTATATAATGGTACTACTATAGACCAGAGCCCTATTCCTATATAGTGGAACTACTATAGACCAGAGCCTATTCCCTATATAGTGGAACTACTATAGACCAGAGCCCTATTCCCTGGTACTACTATAGACCAGGCCCTATTCCCTATATAATGGAACTACTATAGACCAGAGCCCTATTCCCTATATAGTGGTACTACTATAGACTATAGCCCTATTCCCTATATAGTGGAACTACTATAGACTATAGCCATATTCCCTATATAGTGGTACTACTATAGACTATAGCCCTATTCCCTATATAGTGGTACTAGTATAGACTATAGCCCTATTCCCTAGTGGTACTACTATAGACTAGCCCTATTCCCTATATAGTGGTACTACTATAGACCAGAGCCCTATTCCCTATATAGTGGTACTACTATAGACCAGAGCCCTATTCCCTATATAGTGGTACTACTATAGACCAGAGCCCTATTCCCTATATAGTGGAACTACTATAGACCAGAGCCCTATTCCCTATATAGTGGAACTACTATAGACCAGAGCCCTATTCCCTATATAGTGGAACTACTATAGACCAGAGCCCTATTCCCTATATAGTGGTACTACTATAGACCAGAGCCCTATTCCCTATAGTGGAACTACTATAGACCAGAGCCCTATTCCCTATATAGTGGTACTACTATAGACCAGAGCCCTATTCCCTATATAGTGGTACTACTATAGACCAGAGCCCTATTCCCTATATAGTGGAACTACTATAGACCAGAGCCCTATTCCCTATATAGTGGTACTACTATAGACCAGAGCCCTATTCCCTATATAGTGGTACTACTATAGACCAGAGCCCTATTCCCTATATAGTGGTACTACTATAGACCAGAGCCCTATTCCCTATATAGTGGTACTACTATAGACTATAGCCATATTCCCTATATAGTGGCCATATTCCCTATATAGTGGTACTACTATAGACTATAGCCCTATTCCCTATATAGTGGAACTACTATAGACTATAGCCCTATTCCCTATATAGTGGTACTACTATAGACTAGCGCCCTATTCCCTATATAGTGGTACTACTATAGACCAGAGCCCTATTCCCTATACAGTGGTACTACTATAGACCAGAGCCCTATTCCCTATATAGTGGTACTACTATAGACTAGAGCCCTATTCCCTATATAATGGTACTACTATAGACCAGAGCCCTATTCCCTATATAGTGGTACTACTATAGACCAGAACCCTATTCCCTATATAGTCCACTACTATAGACCAGAGCCCCATTCCCTATATAGTGGAAATACTATAGACCAGAGCCCTATTCCTATATAGTGGAACTACTATAGACCAGAGCCCTATAATGTCCACTACTATAGACCAGAGCCCCATTCCCTATATAGTGGAACTACTATAGACCAGAACCCTATTCCCTATATAGTCCACTACTATAGACCAGAGCCCTATTCCCTATATAGTGGAAATACTATAGACCAGAGCCCTATTCCCTATATAGTGGTACTACTATAGACCAGAGCCCTATTCCCTATATAGTCCACTACTATAGACCAGAGCCCCATTCCCTGGAACTACTATAGACCAGAGCCCTATTCCCTATATAATGGAACTACTATAGACCAGAGCCCTATTCCCTATATAGTGGTACTACTATAGACTATAGCCCTATTCCCTATATAGTGGTACTACTATAGACTATAGCCATATTCCCTATATAGTGGTACTACTATAGACTATAGCCCTATTCCCTATATAGTGGTACTACTATAGACTATAGCCCTATTCCCTATATAGTGGTACTACTATAGACTAGCGCCCTATTCCCTATATAGTGGTACTACTATAGACCAGAGCCCTATTCCCTATATAGTGGTACTACTATAGACCAGAGCCCTATTCCCTATATAGTGGTACTACTATAGACTAGAGCCCTATTCCCTATATAATGGTACTACTATAGACCAGAGCCCTATTCCCTATATAGTGGTACTACTATAGACCAGAGCCCTATTCCCTATATAGTGGTACTACTATAGACCAGAGCCCTATTCCCTATATAGTGGTACTACTATAGACCAGAGCCCTATTCCCTATATAGTGGTACTACTATAGACCAGAGCCCTATTCCCTATATAATGGAACTACTATAGACCAGAGCCCTATTCCCTATATAGTGGTACTACTATAGACTATAGCCCTATTCCCTATATAGTGGTACTACTATAGACTATAGCCATATTCCCTATATAGTGGTACTACTATAGACTATAGCCCTATTCCCTATATAGTGGTACTACTATAGACTATAGCCCTATTCCCTATATAGTGGTACTACTATAGACTAGCGCCCTATTCCCTATATAGTGGTACTACTATAGACCAGAGCCCTATTCCCTATATAGTGGTACTACTATAGACTAGAGCCCTATTCCCTATATAGTGGTACTACTATAGACTAGCGCCCTATTCCCTATATAGTGGTACTACTATAGACCAGAGCCCTATTCCCTATATAGTGGTACTACTATAGACCAGAGCCCTATTCCCTATATAGTGGTACTACTATAGACTAGAGCCCTATTCCTTTATAATGGTACTACTATAGACCAGAGCCCTATTCCCTATATAGTGGTACTACTATAGACCAGAACCCTATTCCCTATATAGTCCACTACTATAGACCAGAGCCCCATTCCCTATATAGTGGAAATACTATAGACCAGAGCCCTATTCCCTATATAGTGGAACTACTATAGACCAGAGCCCTATTCCCTATATAGTCCACTACTATAGACCAGAGCCCCATTCCCTGGAACTACTATAGACCAGAGCCCTATTCCCTATATAATGGAACTACTATAGACCAGAGCCCTATTCCCTATATAGTGGTACTACTATAGACTATAGCTCTATTCCCTATATAGTGGTACTACTATAGACTATAGCCATATTCCCTATATAGTGGTACTACTATAGACTATAGCCATATTCCCTATATAGTGGTACTACTATAGACTATAGCCCTATTCCCTATATAGTGGTACTACTATAGACTAGCGCCCTATTCCCTATATAGTGGTACTACTATAGACCAGAGCCCTATTCCCTATATAGTGGTACTACTATAGACCAGAGCCCTATTCCCTATATAGTGGTACTACTATAGACTAGAGCCCTATTCCCTATATAATGGTACTACTATAGACCAGAGCCCTATTCCCTATATAGTGGAAATACTATAGACCAGAGCCCTATTCCCTATATAGTGGAACTACTATAGACCAGAGCCCTATTCCCTATATAGTCCACTACTATAGACCAGAGCACCATTCCCTATATAGTGCACTACTATAGACCAGAGCCCTATTCCCTATATAGTGGAACTACTACAGACCAGAGCCATATTCCCTATTTAGTGGTACTACTATAGACCAGAGCCCTATTCCCTATATAGTGGTACTACTATAGACCAGAGCCCTATTCCCTATATAATGGAACTACTATAGACCAGAGCCCTATTCCCTATATAGTGGTACTACTATAGACGAGAGCCCTATTCCTATATAGTGGTACTAGTATAGACTATAGCCCTATTCCCTATATAGTGGTACTACTATAGACTAGCGCCCTATTCCCTATATAGTGGTACTACTATAGACCAGAGCCCTATTCCCTATATAGTGGTACTACTATAGACCAGAGCCCTATTCCCTATATAGTGGTACTACTATAGACTAGAGCCCTATTCCCTATATAATGGTACTACTATAGACCAGAGCCCTATTCCCTATATAGTGGAACTACTATAGACCAGAGCCCTATTCCCTATATAGTGGAACTACTATAGACCAGAGCCCTATTCCCTATATAGTGGTACTACTATAGACCAGGGCCCTATTCCCTATATAGTGGAACTACTATAGAGCAGAGCCCTATTCCCTATATAATGGTACTACTATAGACGAGAGCCCTATTCCCTATATAGTGGAACTACTATAGA
>NW_026283598.1:117500-130000 GCF_023373465.1 Oncorhynchus keta
GGGGTACCGGTACAGAGTCCATGTGGAGGCTATATACAGGTAATCTGTAGGTGGGGGTGAAGTGACTAATAAACAACCAGTGAGTAGCAGCAGTGTATAAAGGGGGGAGGATCAATGTAAATTGCCGTAGCAGAGAAAACAGTCTATAACTTGGGTGACTGGAGTCTCTGACAATTATATGGGCTTTCCTCTGACACCACCTATTATAGAGGTCCTGGACGGCTGGAAGTTTGGCCCCAGTGATGCACTGGGCCTCTGTAGCGCCTTACGGTCAGATGACGAGATGCCATACCAGGCGGTGATGCAACCGGTCAGGATGCTAGAGGATGTAGAACCTTTTGAGGATCTGTGGACCCATGACACACACAACTCTAGATCTGTTTACCTACACACACACACACACACACACACACACACACACACACACACACACACACACACACACACACACACACACACACACACACACACACACACACACACACACACACACACACACACACACACACACACGCTAAAGAAGGCACAACTCATACAGCATTAACAACATCCTTTAATGTGAACATTCTGGGAAAGACAGCTAAACCCCAAAGATGACAGTCTGATTCTGAAGAATCCCTGGATATAACTGATTCATGTCAGAGACAGAGAGAGTGTGTGTGTGTGAGGGAGAGAGTGTGTGTGTGTGAGGGAGAGAGTGTGTGTGTGGGAGAGAGTGTAGGTGAGTGAGAGATAGAGAGAGAGAGAGAGAGAGAGAGAGAGAGAGAGAGAGAGAGAGAGAGAGAGAGAGAGAGAGAGAGAGAGAGAGAGAGAGAGAGAGAGAGAGAGAGAAAGACAGAGAGAGAAGGAGAGAGAGAGAGAGAGTGAGTGTGGGAGACCAGGTAGTGAGGGAGAGAGACATTGAGAGATACAGAGAGAGAGAGAAAGAGTGTGAGTGAGTGAGAGTGAGTGAGAGACACAGAGAGAGAGAGAGAGGTAGAGACACAGAGAGAGAGAGAGAGAGAGGTAGACAGAGGGCGAGAGAGAGAGAGACAGAGAGAGATGGAGATGTAGAGACAGAGAGAGAGATGGAGAGGTAGAGACACAGAGAGAGAGAGAGGTAGAGACAGAGAGAGAGAGAGAGAGAGAGAGAGAGAGAGAGAGAGAGATGTAGAGAGAGAGAGAGAGAGAGAGAGAGAGGGAGAGAGAGAGAGAGAGAGAGAGAGAGAGAGAGAGAGAGAGAGAGAGAGAGAGAGAGAGAGAGAGAGAGAGAGAGAGAGAGAGAGACACAGAGAGACACAGAGAGAGAGGGAGAATAAAGGAGTAATGATCCTTAAACAAAACCAGGTACTTTGCTATTCTGTCAGAAAAATTGAAAATACTTCAATTTAAATCAACTCCCACTACGATAACAGCAGGAAAGCAGACCAACAAACACATAGGGGAGGGAGGGAGGGAGGGAGGGAGGGAGGGAGGGAGGGAGGGGAGGGAGGGAGGGAGGGAGGGAGGGAGGGAGGGACAAGAAGTGTTCATAAAAAGTGAAACTGAGAAGAGGAATACAGGTATAGAAGGAGAGCGTCAGAGAGAGAGAGAGATGGAAGAGAGAGAGAGATGGAAGGGAGAGATATTACACAAGGCCTCCAACAAAAAATTATGTGGGCAATTTTTGTCTCCATGGAAACAGTGTTTTCGGAGTGTCACCACTTTTGTTATGGCAGAGCTTCACATTATTATGTAAGCTGTACTAGCCCCTCATTCACAAACCATTAGAGACGCTAACGCTAGCCCCCCATTCACAAACCATTAGAGATGCTAACGCTAGCCCACCATTCACAAACCATTAGAGACGCTAACGCTAGCCCCCATTCACAAACCATTAGAGATGCTAACGCGAGCCCTCCATTTTTTTTTTTTTTTTTTAATTTATTTCACCTTTATTTAACCAGGTAGGCTAGTTGAGAACACCTTTAATTAACCAGGTAGGCTAGTTGAGAACACCTTTATTTAACCAGGTAGGCTAGTTGAGAACACCTTTATTTAACCAGGTAGGCTAGTTGAGAACAAGTTCTCATTTGCAACTGCGACCTGGCCAAGATAAAGCATAGCAGTGTGAACAGACAACACAGAGTTACACATGGAGTAAACAATTAACAAGTCAATAACACAGTAGAAAAAAAGGGGGAGTCTATATACAATGTGTGCAAAAGGCATGAGGAGGTAGGGGAATAATTACAATATTGCAGATTAACACTGGAGTGATAAATGATCAGATGATCATGTACAGGTAGAGATATTTGTGTGCAAAAGAGCAGAAAATTGAATAAATAAAACAGTATGGGGATGAGGTAGGTGAAAATGGGTGGGCTATTTACCAATAGATTATGTACAGCTGCAGCGATCGGTTAGCTGCTCAGATAGCTGATGTTTGAAGTTGGTGAGGGAGATAAAAGTCTCCAACTTCAGCGATTTTTGCAATTCGTTCCAGTCACAGGCAGCAGAGTACTGGAACGAATGAGGTGTTGGCTTTAGGGATGATCAGTGAGATACACCTGCTGGAGCGCGTGCTATGGATGGGTGTTGCCATCGTGACCAGTGAACTGAGATAAGGCGGAGCTTTACCTAGCATGGCCTTGTAGATGACCTGGAGCCAGTGGGTCTGGCGACGAATATGTAGCGAGGGCCAGCCGGCTAGAGCATACAAGTCGCAGTGGTGGGTAGTATAAGGTGCTTTAGTGACAAAACGGATGGCACTGTGATAAACTGCATCCAGTTTGCTGAGTAGAGTGTTGGAAGAGATTTTGTAGATGACATCGCCGAAGTCGAGGATCGGTAGGATAGTCAGTTTTACTAGGGTAAGCTTGGCAGCGTGAGTGAAGGAGGCTTTGTTGCGGAATAGAAAGCCGACTCTTGGTTTGATTTTCGATTGGAGATGTTTGATATGGGTCTGGAAGGAGAGTTTGCAGTCTAGCCAGACACCTAGGTACTTATAGGTGTCCACATATTCAAGGTCGGAACCATCCAGTGTGGTGATGCTAGTCGGGCATGCGGGTGCAGGCAGCGATCGGTTGAAAAGCATGCATTTGGTTTTACTAGCGTTTAAGAGCAGTTGGAGGCCACGGAAGGAGTGTTGTATGGCATTGAAGCTCGTTTGGAGGTTAGATAGCACAGTGTCCAAGGACGGGCCGAAAGTATATAGAATGGTGTCATCTGCGTAGAGGTGGATCAGGGAATCGCCCGCAGCAAGAGCAACATCATTGATATATACAGAGAAAAGAGTCGGCCCGAGAATTGAACCCTGTGGCACCCCCATAGAGACTGCCAGAGGACCGGACAGCATGCCCTCCGATTTGACACACTGAACTCTGTCTGCAAAGTAATTGGTGAACCAGGCAAGGCAGTCATCCGAAAAACCGAGGCTACTGAGTCTGCCGATAAGAATCTGGTGATTGACAGAGTCGAAAGCCTTGGCAAGGTCGATGAAGACGGCTGCACAGTACTGTCTTTTATCGATGGCGGTTATCATGTCGTTTCGTACCTTGAGTGTGGCTGAGGTGCACCCGTGACCGGCTCGGAAACCAGATTGCATAGCGGAGAAGGTACGGTGGGATTCGACATGGTCAGTGACCTGTTTGTTGACTTGGCTTTCACAAACCATTAGAGACGCTAACGCTAGCCCCCCATTCACAAGCCATTAGAGACGCTAACGCTAGCCCCACATTCACAAACCATTAGAAACACTAACGCTAGCCCACCATTCACAAACGAGACCAGGACAACGTCTTAGGATGAGACCAGGCTGTTCAGCACCAGGGACAGCAACCCAGGACAACATCTTAGGATGAGACCAGGCTGTTCAGCACCAGGGACAGCAGACCAGGATAACGTCTTAGGATGAGACCAGGCTGTTCAGTACCAGGGACAGCAGCCCAGGACAACGTCTTAGGATGAGACCAGGCTGTTCAGCACCAGGGACAGCAGACCAGGACAACGTCTTAGGATGAGACCAGGCTGTTCAGCACCAGGGACAGCAGACCAGCACAACGTCTTAGGATGAGACCAGGCTGTTCAGCACACGACTTTCCCTACATAATATACCCTATTCCCTACTTAGGGCACGACTTTCCCTACAAAATGCACCCTATTCCCAACTTAGGGCACGACTTTCCCTACATAACAAACCCTATTCCCTACAAAACAAACCCTATTCCCTAAATAGTGCACTGTTAGTAATAACTGTTAGTTATTTATACTGTTAGCTATTTAGACTGTTAGCTATTTATACTGTTAGTTATTTATACTGTTAGCTATTTATACTGTTATCTATTCAGACTCTTAGCTATTTAGACTGTTAGCTATTTATACTGTTAGCTATTTAGACTCTTAGCTATTTATACTGTTAGCTATTTAGACTCTTAACTATTTATACGGTTAGCTATTTAGACTCTTAGCTATTTATACTGTTAGCTATTTAGACTCTTAACTATTTATACTGTTAGCTATTTAGACTGTTAGCTATTTAGACTCTTAGCTATTTATACTGTTAGTTATTTATACTGTTAGCTATTTATACTGTTAGCTATTTATACTGTTAGTTATTTATACTGTTAGCTATTTATACTGTTAGCTATTTATACTGTTAGTTATTTATACTGTTAGTTATTTATACTGTTAGCTATTTATACTGTTAGCTATTTATACTGTTAGTTATTTATACTGTTAGTTATTTATACTGTTAGCTATTTATACTGTTAGCTATTTATACTGTTAGTTATTTATACTGTTAGCTATTTATACTGTTAGCTGTTAGCTATACTGTCATCAGATATGACTTGGAATGGGACACCAGATATGACTGACAGGAGAGAATGGGACACCAGATATGAATGACAGGAGAGAATGGGACACTAGATATGAATGACAGGAGAGAATGGGACACTAGATATGACTGACAGGAGAGAATGGGACACCAGATATGAATGACAGGAGAGAATGGGACACTAGATATGAATGACAGGAGAGAATGGGACACCAGATATGAATGACAGGAGAGAATGGGACACCAGATATGACTGACAGGAGAGAATGGGACACCAGATATGAATGACAGGAGAGAATGGGACACCAGATATGACTGACAGGAGAGAATGGGACACCAGATATGAATGACAGGAGAGAATGGGACACCAGATATGACTGACAGGAGAGAATGGGACACTAGATATGAATGACAGGAGAGAATGGGACACTAGATATGAATGACAGGAGAGAATGGGACACTAGATATGACTGACAGGAGAGAATGGGACACCAGATATGAATGACAGGAGAGAATGGGACACCAGATATGAATGACAGGAGAGAATGGGACACTAGATATGAATGACAGGAGAGAATGGGACACTAGATATGAATGACAGGAGAGAATGGGACACTAGATATGACTGACAGGAGAGAATGGGACACCAGATATGACTGACAGGAGAGAATGGGACACCAGATATGAATGACAGGAGAGAATGGGACACTAGATATGAATGACAGGAGAGAATGGGACACTAGATATGAATGACAGGAGAGAATGGGACACTAGATATGACTGACAGGAGAGAATGGGACACTAGATATGAATGACAGGAGAGAATGGGACACTAGATATGAATGACAGGAGAGAATGGGACACTAGATATGAATGACAGGAGAGAATGGGACACCAGATATGAATGACAGGAGAGAATGGGACACCAGATATGAATGACAGGAGAGAATGGGACACTAGATATGAATGACAGGAGAGAATGGGACACCAGATATGACTGACAGGAGAGAATGGGACACTAGATATGAATGACAGGAGAGAATGGGACACTAGATATGACTGAGAGGAGAGAATGGGACACCAGATATGAATGACAGGAGAGAATGGGACACTAGATATGACTGACAGGAGAGAATGGGACACCAGATATGAATGACAGGAGAGAATGGGACACTAGATATGAATGACAGGAGAGAATGGGACACTAGATATGACTGAGAGGAGAGAATGGGACACCAGATATGAATGACAGGAGAGAATGGGACACCAGATATGACTGACAGGAGAGAATGGGACACCAGATATGAATGACAGGAGAGAATGGGACCCCAGATATGAATGACAGGAGAGAATGGGACACTAGATATGAATGACAGGAGAGAATGGGACACCAGATATGAATGACAGGAGACTGTAAGTCGCTTTGGATAAAAGCGTCTGCTAAATGGCATATATTATTATTATTATTATTAATGGGACACTAGATATGAATGACAGGAGAGAATGGGACACCAGATATGAATGACAGGAGAGAATGGGACACTAGATATGACTGAGAGGAGAGAATGGGACACCAGATATGAATGACAGGAGAGAATGGGACACTAGATATGACTGACAGGAGAGAATGGGACACTAGATATGAATGACAGGAGAGAATGGGACACCAGATATGAATGACAGGAGAGAATGGGACACCAGATATGACTGACAGGAGAGAATGGGACACCAGATATGAATGACAGGAGAGAATGGGACACCAGATATGACTGACAGGAGAGAATGGGACACTAGATATGACTGACAGGAGAGAATGGGACCCCAGATATGAATGACAGGAGAGAATGGGACACCAGATATGAATGACAGGAGAGAATGGGACACTAGATATGAATGACAGGAGAGAATGGGACACTAGATATGACTGACAGGAGAGAATGGGACACCAGATATGAATGACAGGAGAGAATGGGACACTAGATATGACTGACAGGAGAGAATGGGACACTAGATATGAATGACAGGAGAGAATGGGACACTAGATATGAATGACAGGAGAGAATGGGACACCAGATATGAATGACAGGAGAGAATGGGACACCAGATATGAATGACAGGAGAGAATGGGACACTAGATATGAATGACAGGAGAGAATGGGACACTAGATATGAATGACAGGAGAGAATGGGACACTAGATATGACTGACAGGAGAGAATGGGACACCAGATATGAATGACAGGAGAGAATGGGACACTAGATATGAATGACAGGAGAGAATGGGACACTAGATATGAATGACAGGAGAGAATGGGACACCAGATATGAATGACAGGAGAGAATGGGACACTAGATATGAATGACAGGAGAGAATGGGACACCAGATATGAATGACAGGAGAGAATGGGACACTGGATATGAATGACAGGAGAGAATGGGACACTAGATATGAATGACAGGAGAGAATGGGACACCAGATATGACTGACAGGAGAGAATGGGACACCAGATATGAATGACAGGAGAGAATGGGACACTAGATATGAATGACAGGAGAGAATGGGACACCAGATATGAATGACAGGAGAGAATGGGACACCAGATATGAATGACAGGAGAGAATGGGACACTAGATATGAATGACAGGAGAGAATGGGACACTAGATATGAATGACGGGAGAGAATGGGACACCAGATATGAATGTCGGGAGAGAATGGGACACTAGATATGAATGACAGGAGAGAATGGGACACCAGATATGAATGACAGGAGAGAATGGGACACCAGATATGAATGACAGGAGAGAATGGGACACTGGATATGACTGACAGGAGAGAATGGGACACCAGATATGAATGACAGGAGAGAATGGGACACCAGATATGAATGACAGGAGAGAATGGGACACTAGATATGACTGACAGGAGAGAATGGGACACCAGATATGAATGACAGGAGAGAATGGGACACCAGATATGAATGACAGGAGAGAATGGGACACCAGATATGAATGACAGGAGAGAATGGGACACCAGATATGAATGACAGGAGAGAATGGGACACTAGATATGACTTAAACACCTTTATTCAACAGAACCACAGAAGAAAGAGAAAGGACCTTCAATCTGTCTCTGTGTCTGTTTATGTCTTGTCTATGTGTATCCCACCAGTCTAGGGGTGGAGGGGTATGTCTTGTCTATGTGTATCCTACCAGTCTAGGGGTGGAGGGGTATGTCTTGTCTATGTGTATCCTACCAGTCTAGGGGTGGAGGGGTATGTCTTGTCTATGTGTATCCTACCAGTCTAAGGGTGGAGGGGTATGTCTTGTCTATGTGTATCCTACCAGTCTAAGGGTGGAGGGGTATGTCTTGTCTATGTGTATCCTACCAGTCTAGGGGTGGAGGGGTATGTCTTGTCTATGTGTATCCTACCAGTCTAGGGGTGGAGGGGTATGTCTTGTCTATGTGTATCCCACCAGTCTAGGGGTGGAGGGGTATGTCTTGCGGAGTCCTAGACATCTCTCCTGGTCGATAAACAGGGAGTGGGCCTTAGTGTAAAGCTCCTGTTCTAAAACACTCTTACAGCCAGCCAGCTGCTGCAGGGTGGCCTGGGCTTCAGACAACCTCTGTCTCAGAGATAAAACAGTGTCCTGGAGAGCAGACACCTCAGACAGCAACCTGGGGGGGGAGAGAGAGAGAGAGAGAGAGAGAGAGAGAGAGAGAGAGAGAGAGAGAGAGAGAGAGAGGAGAGAGAGAGAGAGAGAGAGAGAGAGAGAAAGGGGCAACCAGTGAAGAACAAACACCATTGTAAATACAACCCATATTTATGCTTATTTATTTTATCTTGTGTCCTTTAATTATTTGTACGTTGTGTATATATGTATGTGTGTATATGTATGTATATATATATATATGTATATATATATATATATATATATATATATATATATATATATATATATATATATATATATATATATATATATATATATATAATATGACATTTGTAATGTCTTTACTGTTTTGAAACTGTTGTATGTGTAATGTTTACTGTTAATTTTTGTTGTTTTTCACTTTATATATTCACTTTGTATGTTGTCTACCTCACTTGCTTTGGCAATGTTAACACATGTTTCCCATGCCAATAAAGCCCTTGAATTGAATTGAATTGAATTAAGAGAGAGAGAGAGAGAGAGACAGAGCGAGAGAGACACCAGACACCTGGTGTGTGAGTGTGTGGGTGTGGGTGTGTCTCAGTGTGTGTTACCTGGTGTGTGTGTGTGTCTCAGTGTGTGTTACTTGGTGTGTATCTGACGTGTGTGTGTGTGTTACCTGGTGTGTGTGTGTGTGTGTGTGTGTGTGTGTGTGTGTGTGTGTGTGCGTGCGTGCGTGCGTGCGTGCGTGCGTGCGTGTGTGTGTGTGTGTGTGTCTCAGTGTGTGTTACCTGGTGTGTGTGTGTCTCAGTGTGTGTTACCTGGTGTGTGTCTGTCTCAGTGTGTGTTACCTGGTGGGTGTGTGTGTGTCTCAGTGTGTGTTACCTGGTGTGTGTGTGTGTGTGTCTCAGTGTGTGTCTCAGTGTGTGTTACCTGGTGTGTGTGTGTGTGTGTGTGTGTCTCAGTGTGTGTTACCTGGTGTGTGTGTGTGTCTTAGTGTGTGTTACCTGGTGTGTGTGTGTGTGTGTCTCAGTGTGTGTTACCTGGTGTGTGTGCGTGTGTCTCAGTGTGTGTTACCTGGTGTGTGTGTGTGTCTCAGTGTGTGTTACCTGGTGTGTGTGGGTGTGTGTGTCTCAGTGTGTGTTACTTGGTGTGTGTGGGTGTGTGTCTCAGTGTGTCTCAGTGTGTCTCAGTGTGTCTCAGTGTGTCTGTCCGTCTCAGTGTGTGTCTCAGTGTGTGTTACTTGGTGTGTGTGTGTGTGTGTCTCAGTGTGTCTCAGTGTGTCTGTCTGTCTCAGTGTGTGTCTCAGTGTGTGTGTGTGTCTCAGTGTGTGTTACCTGCTGTGTGTGTGTGTCTCAGTGTGTGTTACTTGGTGTGTGTGTGTGTGTGTTTCAGTATGTCTCAGTGTGTGTGTGTGTCTCAGTGTGTGTCTCAGTCTGTGTGTGTGTCTCAGTGTGTGTTACCTGGTGTGTGGTTGGTCCCTGCAGAGCTCTATGTTTGGTCTATAGGTGCGTTCCTCCAGCCTAGACTGAGCCACTCTGAGGGGGGCTCTCATCGCCCAGATGGACCCCTCCAAATCTGAGATGGTACGCTCCGTCTGATGCATCTCCTGCAGGGTCTGGACAGAGATGGAAAGGGAGAGGGGAGTCAGCACACAGAACACACACACACAACAATGAAAATACACACACAGATCCCCCCACCTTGGCCAGGTGCTGCTGTAGCGTGTTCCTAGCGTGTGTGGTCTGGTTGACACGGAGTGTGAAGGCGGCGTTGACACGGTTGTACTGAGACCACATGTCTCTCGCCGCGGCAACCAGGGTTCCCTCCACCAGCTCCGTTAGCTCCCGCGTGGCTCGCCTCTCCGACGCCGAATTCCCGATGTTGTCCTCCGAATACTGAACCCAAGACACCGGCACTGAGACACTACAGGGAGGGAGGAGGGACAAATCACATGTTGTCCTCCTGAATACTGAACCCAAGACACTATAGCAGTTGGTCAGTGTTACCTGGTATCTACCAGGCTGAGGTCAGGGTAATAACTGGTAGCAGGAGAACAGCTGGTCAGTGTTACCTGGTATCTACCAGGCTGAGGTCAGGGTAATAGCTGGTAGCACTATAACAGCTGGTCAGTGTTACCTGGTATCTACCAGGCTGAGGTCAGGGTAATAACTGGTAGCAGGAGAACAGCTGGTCAGTGTTACCTGGTATCTACCAGGCTGAGGTCAGGGTAATAGCTGGTAGCAGGAGAACAGCTGCTCAGTGTTACCTGGTATCTACCAGGCTGAGGTCAGGGTAATAACTGGTAGCAGGAGAACAGTTGGTCAGTGTTACCTGGTATCTACCAGGCTGAGGTCAGGGTAATAGCTGGTATCAGGAGAACAGCTGCTCAGTGTTACCTGGTATCTACCAGGCTGAGGTCAGGGTAATAGCTGGTAGCAGGAGAACAGTTGGTCAGTGTTACCTGGTATCTACCAGGCTGAGGTCAGGGTAATAACTGGTAGCAGGAGAACAGCTGGTCAGTGTTACCTGGTATCTACCAGGCTGAGGTCAGGGTAATAGCTGGTAGCAGGAGAACAGTTGGTCAGTGTTACCTGGTATCTACCAGGCTGAGGTCAGGGTAATAACTGGTAGCAGGAGAACAGTTGGTCAGTGTTACCTGGTATCTACCAGGCTGAGGTCAGGGTAATAACTGGTACCAGGAGAACAGATGGTCAGTGTTACCTGGTATCTACCAGGCTGAGGTCAGGGTAATAACTGGTAGCAGGAGAACAGTTGGTCAGTGTTACCTGGTATCTACCAGGCTGAGGTCAGGGTAATAACTGGTACCAGGAGAACTGTTGGTCAGTGTTACCTGGTATCTACCAGGCTGAGGTAATAACTGGTAGCAGGAGAACAGTTGGTCAGTGTTACCTGGTATCTACCAGGCTGAGGTCAGGGTAATAACTGGTAGCAGGAGAACAGCTGGTCAGTGTTACCTGGTATCTACCAGGCTGAGGTCAGGGTAATAGCTGGTAGCAGGAGAACTGTTGGTCAGTGTTACCTGGTATCTACCAGGCTGAGATCAGGGTAATAGCTGGTAGCAGGAGAACTGTTGGTCAGTGTGTGACAGTGGCTGTCGATCTGGAGAGCTCTGTGTTTATCATTCATGTCTTTTTCCAACTGGTGTTGCACTCTCCTGTTGGACCTGCACACACACACACACACACACACACACACACACACACACACACACACACACACACACACACACACACACACACACACACACACACACACACACACACACACACACACACACACACACACAATCCAGTTAGCCAGCCCCTACCACGTTATCATTGAGTCTGACTTATTCCAGTTAGCCAGCCCCTACCACGTTATCATTGAGTCTGACTTATTCCAGTTAGCCAGCCCCTACCACGTTATCATTGAGTCTGACTTATTCCAGTTAGCCAGCCCCTACCACGTTATCATTGAGTCTGACTTATTCCAGTTAGCCGGCCCCTACCACGTTATCATTGAGTCTGACTTATTCCAGTTAGCCAGCCCCTACCACGTTATCATTGAGTCAGACTTATTCCAGTTTGCCAGCCCCTACCACGTTATCATTGAGTCTGACTTATTCCAGTTCGCCAGCCCCTACCACGTTATCATTGAGTCTGACTTATTCCAGTTAGCCAGCCCCTACCACGTTATCATTGAGTCAGACTTATTCCAGTTTGCCAGCCCCTACCACATTATCATTGAGTCTGACTTATTCCAGTTAGCCAGCCCCTACCACGTTATCATTGAGTCTGACTTATTCCAGTTCGCCAGCCCCTACCACGTTATCATTGAGTCTGACTTATTCCAGTTAGCCAGCCCCTACCACGTTATCATTGAGTCAGACTTATTCCAGTTTGCCAGCCCCTACCACGTTATCATTGAGTCTGACTTATTCCAGTTAGCCATCCCCTACCACGTTATCATTGAGTCAGACTTATTCCAGTTAGCCAGCCCCTACCACGTTATCATTGAGTCTGACTTATTCCAGTTAGCCAGCCCCTACCAC
>NW_026283598.1:135000-210000 GCF_023373465.1 Oncorhynchus keta
TGCTCGAGCTCGAACCCCAGCTCGCTCCGCCAGAACGAGATTTCCGTTATCCGTTCACCGATCCACCGGGAGCTGTCAGACTGCGTTCGTCGCGTAAGCTGCTCTTTACTCTGGATCAATCGGGAGGTCTCGCGCCAGAAGCTTTCCGCATGCCGCCTGCTGCTCTCCAAGCGCCGGAAGTTTACGTTGTTGGCGCGCAGCCAATCTTCCCGGGTGATCTGACACATGGCCACCGGGTTCGGTTTGAGAGGCGGCATCCTAATGAGCTGTTCCCCTCCCCAATGGGTCTCGTACGGCTCCGTGTATTTCCGCTGAACAGAGACAAGCCTGGGTTTGGACTTCCCGCTTCCCGTTAGGTCGAAGCTGACTTGCTGTGGCTGAAGCTGCGTGGCACTGAAGCCCTTGTAGCTGTCTCTCATGGTGGTCAGGCTCGGTAAGAATCCAGAGGAACAAGGTCGCAAGGATCCGTAGACTTCCATCGGTGCAGGAGATCCTGAGCGAACACGGGTGCGACCTGCTGTCCGGCCGCTCGTGGTGACAGACAGCCTTGAGCCCCGAACACCGTTGTTTTAGAACCCGATGACTCCTGGTTTATGACGGGGACATTGTGACATCGCGACAGAACTGCCGGAGGCCCGTAGAAAACCAATTATAGAATTTAGGATTGACTTTCAAATTCTAGCTGCTTTATTGGCGTGAAAAGACATTGTTTCAATGTTGCCAAAGCAACAACAAATATAACATTGTAATACAATTATAAACAATAAACAAATAACAATATAACATGGTAGTACATAATAATACAACAATTAAATAACAAAAAATAAAATGGTAACAGTCAATAGTAGAAATGTTATAAATATAATAATCTAAACATGGAAAAATGAAACTATAACTGACTTATAACTAAATAACGGTCATCTTCTCCTTTATATCAGTACTACAACCACCATCATCATTACTAAATGAAACTATAACTAACTTAAAACTAAATAACGGTCATCTTCTCCTTTATATCAGTACTACCACCACCTTCATCATTACTACCACCACCATCACTAAACTGTTATCATTACCATTACCATCCATACCACTACTACTACCACCACCATCATCATTACCACCACTACCATCATCATTACCATCCATACCACTACTACTACAACTACCATCATCATTACCACCACCACCATCATCATTACCACCACCACCATCATCATTACCACCACCACCACCACTAAACTGTTATCATTACCATTACCATCCATACCACTACTACTACAACTACCATCATAATTACCATCACCACCATCATCATTACCACCACCACCACCATCACTAAACTGTTATCATTACCATTACCATCCATACCACTACTACTACAACTACCATCATAATTACCACCACCACCATCATCATTACTACTACCACCATCACTAAACTGTTATCATTACCATTACCATCCATACCACTACTACTACAACCACCATCATCATTACCACCACCACCATCATCATTACCACCACCACCTTCATCATTACCACCACCACCACCTTCATCATTACCACCACCACTAAACTGTTATCATTACCATTACCATCCATACCACTACTACTACAACTACCATCATAATTACCACCACCACCATCATCATTACTACCACCACCACCACTAAACTGTTATCATTACCATTACCATCCATACCACTACTACTACAACCACCATCATCATTGCCACTACCACCATCATCATTACCACCACCACCACCATCACTAAACTGTTATCATTACCATTACCATCCATACCACAACTACTACAACTACCACCATTCATCATTACCACCACCAATTAAACTGTTATCACCACCATCCATACATCATCATCATTACTACCACCACCATCACTAAACTGTTATCATTACCATTACCATCCACCACTACAACCACCATCATCATTACTACTACCACACCATCATCATTACCACCACCACCACCATCACTAAACTGTTATCATTACCATTACCATCCATACCACTACATCATCATTACAACCACCACCATCATCATTACCACCACCACCACCCACTAAACTGTTATCACCATTACCATCCATACCACTACTACTACAACCACCTTCATCATTACCACCACCATCACTAAACTGTTATCATTACCATTACCATCCATACCACTACTACAACTACCATCATCAACTACCATCATCATTACCACCACCATCATCATTTACCACCACCACCATTATCATTACCATTACCATCCATACCACACTACCACTCAAACTGTTATCATTACCACCATCCATACCCACTACCACCACCACCATCATCATTACCACCATCCATACCACTATCACTAAACTGTTATCATTACCACCATCCACCACCACAACTACTACCACCACATCACCATCACCACTCATCATTTACTACTACCACCATCACCACCACCACCATCATCATTACCACCACCTCACCATCACTAAACCTGTTGTATCATTACCATTACCATCCATACCACAACACAACACCACCACCATCATCATTACTACCTACCACCACCCATACCACCACTACCACCATCATCATTACCACCACCACCACATCACTACCACCACCACCATCCATGCCACTACTACATTACCACCACCACCATCATTACCACCACCACCATCATCATTACCACCTACCATCACATTCACCACCACCACCATCATCATTACTGTTATCCATTACCATTACCATCCCACCACAACTACTACCAACCACCATCATCATTACCACCCACCATCACCGCCAACCACTGGTATCATTTACCATCATCATTACCCATACCACAACTACTCACAACCACCATCATCATTACCACCACCACCACATCACCACCACCATCCACCACCACCACCATCATCATTACTACTACCACCACCACCATTACCACCACCACACACCACCACCACCATACCACCACCATCATCATTACCACCACCACCATCACCACCACCCATACCACTACTACTACCACCACCATCATCATTACCACCACCACCATCATCATTACCACCACCACCATCATTACCATCCACCACTACTCACCACCACCACCATCATCATTACCACCACCACCATCATCATTACCATCATCACCATCATCATTACTACTGCCACCACCACCACCATCATCATTACCACCACCACCATCATCACCATCACCACCACCACCACCACCACCACCACCACCACCACCACCACCACCACCATGCCATCACCACCACCACCACCACCACCACCACCACCACCACCACCACCACCACCACCACCACCACCATCATCATTACTACCACCACCACCACCACCACCACCACCACCACCACCATCATCACCACCACCACCACCACCACCACCACCACCACCATCATCATTACCACCACCACCACCACCACCACCACCACCACCACCACCATCATCATTACTACTACCACCACCACCACCACCACCACCACCACCATCATCATTACCACCACCACCATCACCACCACCACCATCATCATTACTACTCCCACCACAATCATCATCACCACCACTACCATCATCATTACCACCACTACCATCATCATTACCACCACTACCATCATCATTACTACCACCACCACCACCACCACCATCACCACCACCACCATCATCATTACCACCACCACCATCATCATTACCACCACTACCATCATCATTACCACCACCACCACCACCATCATCATTACCACCACCACCATCACCACCACCACCATCATCATTACTACTCCCACCACAATCATCATTACCACCACTACCATCATCATTACCACCACTACCATCATCATTACCACCACTACCATCATCATTACCACCACCACCACCATCATCACCACCACCACCACCACCATCACCACCACCACCATCATCATTACCACCACTACCATCATCATTACTACTACCACCACCACCATCATCACCACCACCACCACCACCATCACCACCACTACCATCATCATTACTACTACCACCATCATCATTACTACTACCACCACCACCACCATCACCACCACTACCATCATCATTACTACTACCACCATCATCATTACTACTACCACCACCATCATCATTACTACTACCACCACCACCATCATCACCACCACCACCACCACCATCACCACCACCACCATCATCATTACCACCACTACCATCATCATTACTACTACCACCACCACCATCATCACCACCACCACCACCACCATCACCACCACTACCATCATCATTACTACTACCACCATCATCATTACTACTACCACCACCATCATCATTACTACTACCACCACCACCACCATCACTAAACTGTTATCATTACCATTACCATCCATACCACTACTACTACAACCACCTTCATCATTACCACCACTACAAACACCATCATCATTACCACCACCACCACCATCATCACCACCACCACCACCACCATCACCACCACTACCATCATCATTACTACTACCACCACCATCATCATTACTACTACCACCACCACCACCATCACTAAACTGTTATCATTACCATTACCATCCATACCACTACTACTACAACCACCATCATCATTACCACCACCACCATCATCATTACCATCACCACCATCATCATTACCACTACCACCATCATCATTACCACCACCACCACCATCATCATTACCACCACTACCATCATCATTACCACCACCACCATCATCATTACCACCACCACAATCATCATTACCACCACCACCATCATCATTACCACCACCACCATCATCATTACCACCACTACCATCATCATTACCACCACCACCATCATCATTACCACCACCATCATCATTACTACTCCCACCACCACCACCACCACCACCATCATTACCACCACCACCACCACCACTAAACTGTTATAATTACCATTACCATCCATACCACAACTACTACAACTACCATCATCATTACTACTAACAACACCATCATCATTACCACCACCACCACCACCACCAAACTGTTATCATTACCATTACCATCCATACCACAACTACTACAACTACCATCATCATTACTACTAACAACACCATCATCATTACCACCACCACCACCATCACCAAACTGTTATCATTACCATTACCATCCATACCACAACTACTACAACTACCATCATCATTACTACTACCACCACCATCATCATTACCACCACCACCACCACCACCACCACCACTACCATCATCATTACCACCACCACCACCATCATCATTACCACCACCACCACTACCATCATCATTACCACCACCACCACCACCACCACCACCACCACCACCACCACCATCATGATTACTACCACCACCACCATCATCATCATTACTACCACCACCACCATCATCATCATTACTACCACCACCACCATCATCATCATTACCACCACCACCACCATCATCATTACCACCACCACCACTACCATCATCATTACCACCACCACCACCACCACCACCACCACCACCACCACCACCATCATGATTACTACCACCACCACCATCATCATCATTACTACCACCACCACCATCATCATCATTACTACCACCACCACCACCACCACCACCACCACCACCACCATCATGATTACTACCACCACCACCACTACCATCATCATTACCACCACCACCACTACCATCATCATTACCACCACCACCACCACCACCACCACCACCACCATCATGATTACTACCACCACCACCATCATCATCATTACTACCACCACCACCATCATCATCATTACTACCACCACCACCATCATCATCATTACCACCACCACCACCATCATCATTACCACCACCACCACTACCATCATCATTACCACCACCACCACCACCACCACCACCACCACCACCACCACCACCATCATCATTACTACCACCACCACCATCATCATCATTACTACCACCACCACCATCATCATCATTACTACCACCACCACCACCACCACCACCACCACCACCACCATCATGATTACTACCACCACCACCACCACCATCATCATCATTACTACCACCACCACCACCACCACCACCACCATCATCATCATTACTACCACCACCACCATCATCATCATTACTACCACCACCACCATCATCATCATTACCACCACCACCACCATCATCATTACCACCACCACCACTACCATCATCATTACCACCACCACCACCACCACCACCACCACCACCACCACCACCACCATCATGATTACTACCACCACCACCACCATCATCATTACTACCACCACCACCATCATCATTACTACCACCACCACCATCATCATTACTACCACCACCACCATCATCATTACTACCACCACCACCACCATCATCATTACTACCACCACCACCATCATCATTACTACCACCACCACCATCATCATTACTACCACCACCACCATCATCATCATTACTACCACCACCACCACCATCATCATTACTACCACCACCACCATCATCATTACTACCACCACCACCATCATCATTACTACCACCACCACCACTACCATCATCATTACCACCACCACCACCACCACCACCACCACCACCACCACCACCATCATGATTACTACCACCACCACCATCATCATCATTACTACCACCACCACCACCATCATCATTACTACCACCACCACCACCACCACCACCACCACCACCACCACCACCACCACTAAACTGTTATAATTACCATTACCATCCATACCACAACTACTACAACTACCATCATCATTACTACTAACAACACCATCATCATTACCACCCATACCATTACTACTACCACCACCATCACCAAACTGTTATCATTACCATTACCATCCATACCACAACTACTACAACTACCATCATCATTACCATCCATACCACAACTACTACAACCACCTTCATCATTACTACTACCACCACCATCATCATTACCACCACCACCACCACCACCACCACCACTACCATCATCATTACCACCACCACCACCATCATCATTACCACCACCACCACTACCATCATCATTACCACCACCACCACCACCACCACCACCACCACCACCACCACCACCATCATGATTACTACCACCACCACCATCATCATCATTACTACCACCACCACCACCATCATCATTACTACCACCACCACCATCATCATTACTACCACCACCACTACCATCATCATTACTACCACCACCACCATCATCATTACCACCACCACCATCACTAAACTGTTATCATTACCATTACCATCCATACCACTACTACTACAACTACCATCATCATTACCACCACTACCATCATCATTACCATCCATACCACAACTACTACAACCACCTTCATCATTACCACCACCACCATCACTAAACTGTTATCATTACCATTACCATCCATACCACAACTACTACAACTACCATCATCATTACTACTACCACCACCTTCATCATTACCACCACTACCATCATCATTACCACCCATACCACAACTACTACAACCACCTTCATCATTACCACCACCACCATCACTAAACTGTTATCATTACCATTACCATCCATACCACAACTACTACAACTACCATCATCATTACTACTACCACCACCTTCATCATTACCACCACCACCATCACTAAACTGTTATCATTACCATTACCATCCATACCACAACTACTACAACTACCATCATCATTACTACTACCACCACCTTCATCATTACCACCACCACCATCACTAAACTGTTATCATTACCATTACCATCCATACCACAACTACTACAACTACCATGATCATTACTACTACCACCACCTTCATCATTACCACCACTACCATCATCATTACCACCCATACCACTACTACTACAACTACCAGCATCATTACCACCACCACCATCATCATTACCACCACCACCACCACCATCATCATTACTACTACCACCACCATCATCATTACTACTACAACTACCTTCATCATTACTACTACAACCACCATCATCATTACCACCACCATCACTAAACTGTTATCATTACCATTACCATCCATACCACTACTACTACCACCACCACTAAACTGTTATCATTACCATTACCATCCATACCACTACTACTACAACTACCATCATCATTACTACTACCACCACCATCATCATTACTACTACAACCACCTTCATCATTACCACTACCACCACCACCACCATCATCATTACCACCACTACCATCATCATTACCACCACCACCATCATCATTACTACTACAACCACCATCATCATTACCACTACCACCACCACCACCATCATCATTACCACCACTACCATCATCATTACCACTACCACCACCACCACCATCATCATTACCACCACTACCATCATCATTACCACCACCACCATCATCATTACCACCACCACCACCATCACTAAACTGTTATTATTATCATTACCATCCATACCACTACTACTACAACTACCATCATCATTACCACCACTACCATCATCATTACTACCACCACCACCATCATCATTACCACCACTACCATCATCATTACCACCACCACCATCATCATTACCACCACCACCACCATCACTAACTGTTATTATTATCATTACCATCCATACCACTACTACTACAACTACCATCATCATTACCACCACCACCATCATCATTACCACCACCACCATCATCATTACCACCACCACCATCATCATTACCACCACCACCATCATAAACTGTTATTATTATCATTACCATCCATACCACTACTACTACAACCACCATCATCATTACCACCACTACCATCATCATTACCACCACCACCATCATCATTACCACCCATACCACTACTACTACAACCACCACCATCATTACCACCACCACCATCATCATTACCACCACCACCACCACATCATCATTGCCACTACCACCATCATCATTACCACCACCACCACCACCACCACCACCATCATCATTACCACTACCACCATCATCATTACCACCACCACCACCACCACCACTACCACCATCATCACTAAACTGTTATTATTATCATTACCATCCATACCACAACTACTACAACCACCATCATCATTACTACTACAACTACCATCATCATTACTACTAACAACACCATCATCATTACCACACCATACCACTACTACTACAACTACCATCATCATTACTACTAACAACACCATCATCATTACCACCCATACCATTACTACTACAACTACCATCATCATTACTACTAACAACACCATCATCATTACCACTACTACCATCATCATTACTACTACAACTACCATCATCATTACTACTACAACTACCATCATCATTACTACTACAACTACCATCATCATTACTACTACCACCATCACTAAACTGTTATCATTACCATTACCATCCATACCACTACTACTACAACCACCTTCATCATTACCACTACCACCACCACCATCATCAATACTACTACCACCACCACCACTAAACTGTTATCATTACCATTACCATCCATACCACTACTACTACAACTACCATCATCATTACTACTACAACCACCATCATCATTACTACCACCACCATCATCATTACCACCACCACCATCATCATTACCACCACCACCACCACCACCATCACTAAACTGTTATCATTACCATTACCATCCATACCATTACTACTACAACTACCATCATCATTACTACTACCACCACCATCATCATTACCACCACCACCATCATCATTACCACCACTACCTTCATCATTACTACTACAACCACCATCATCATTACCACCACTACCATCACTAAACTGTTATCATTACCATTACCATCCATACCACTACTACTACAACCACCATCATCATTACCACCACCATCACTAAACTGTTATCATTACCATTACCATCCATACCACTACTACTACTACCACCATCATCATTACTACTACAACCACCATCATCATTACTACTACCACCACCATCACTAAACTGTTATCATTACCATTACCATCCATACCACTACTACTACAACCACCATCATCATTACCACCACTACAACCACCATCATCATTACCACCACCACCATCATCATTACTACCACCACCATCACTAAACTGTTATCATTACCATTACCATCCATACCACTACTACTACAACCACCTTCATCATTACCACCACCACCATCATCATTACCATTACCATCCATACCACTACTACTACAACCACCATCATCATTACCACTACTACTACCACCACCATCACTAAACTGTTATCATTACCATTACCATCCATACCACTACTACTACAACCACCATCATCATTACCACCACCATCACTAAACTGTTATCATTACCATTACCATCCATACCACTACTACTACTACCACCATCATCATTACCACCACCACCATCATCATTACCACTACCACCACCATCAGTAAACTGTTATCATTACCATTACCATCCATACCACTACTACTACAACTACCATCATCATTACTACTACCACTACCATCATCATTACCACCACCACCATCATCATTACTACTACCACCACCATCACTAAACTGTTATCATTACCATTACCATCCATACCACTACTACTACAACTACCATCATCATTACCACTACCACCACCTTCATCATTACCACCACCACCATCATCATTACCACCACTACCATCATCATTACCACCACCACCATCATCATTACTACTACCACCACCATCACTAAACTGTTATCATTACCATTACCATCCATACCACTACTACTACAACTACCATCATCATTACCACCACCACCATCATCATTACTACTACCACCATCATCATTACCACCACCACCTTCATCATTACCACCCATACCACCACCACCACCACCATCACTAAACTGTTATCATTACCATTACCATCCATACCACTACTACTACAACCACCTTCATCATTACCACTACCACCATCATCATTACCACCACCACCACCACCACCACCACCACCATCATCATTACCACCACCACCACCACCACCACCACCACCACCACCACCATCATCATTACCACCACCACCATCATCATTACCACCACCACCACCACCACCACCACCACCACCACCACCACCACCATCATCATTACCACCACCACCACCACCACCACCACCACCACCACCACCACCATCATCATTACTACTACCACCACCACCACCACCACCACCACCACCACCACCACCATCATCATTACTACTACCACCACCACCACCATCATCATTACTACTGCCACCACCACCACCATCATCATTACCACCACCACCACCACCACCACCATCATCATTACTACTACCACCACCACCACCACCACCACCACCACCACCACCATCATCATTACTACCACCACCACCATCATCATTACTACTACCACCACCACCACCACCACCACCACCACCACCACCACCACCACCACCACCACCACCACCACCACCATCATCATTACTACTACCACCACCACCACCACCACCACCACCACCATCACCACCACCACCACCACCACCACCACCACCACCACCACCACCACCACCACCACCACCACCACCACCACCACCACTAAACTGTTATCATTACCATTACCACCCATACCACTACTACTACAACCACTTTCACCATTACCACCACCACCACCACTAAACTGTTATCATTACCATTACCACCCATACCACTACTACTACAACCACTTTCACCATTACCACCACCACCACCACTAAACTGTTATCATTACCATTACCACCCATATCACTACTACTACAACTACCATCATCATTACCACCACCACCACCATCATCATTACCACCCATACCACTACTACTACAACTACCATCATCATTACCACTACCACCATCATCATTACCATCCATACCACTACTACTACAACTACCATCATCATTACCACTACCACCATCATCATTACCATCCATACCACTACTACTACAACCACCATCATCATTACCACCACCACCATCACTAAACTGTTATCATTACCATTACCATCCATACCACTACTACTACAACTACCATCATCATTACTACTACCACCACCATCATCATTACCACCACCACCACCACCATCACTAAACTGTTATCATTACCATTACCATCCATACCACTACTACTACAACCACCTTCATCATTACCACCACTACAAACACCATCATCATTACCACCACCACCATCACTAAACTGTTATCATTACCATTACCATTCATACCACTACTACTACAACCACCATCATCATTACCACCACCACCATCATCATTACCATTACCATCCATACCACTACTACTACAACCACTTTCACCATTACCACCACCACCACCACTAAACTGTTATCATTACCATTACCATTACCATCCATACCACTACTACTACAACCACTTTCACCATTACCACCACCACCATCATCATTACTACTACCACCACCACCACTAAACTGTTATCATTACCATTACCACCCATACCACTACTACTACAACACCTTCATCATTACTACTACCACCAACATCACTACTATTACCACCACCTTCATCACCACCTTCATCATTACCACCACCACCACCACCATCACTAAACTGATATCATTACCATTACCACCCATACCACTACTACTACCACCACCTTCATCACCACCTTCATCATTACCACCACTACCTTCGTCATTACTACCACCACCATCACTAAACTGCTATCATTACCACCCATACCACTACTACTACAACCACCTTCATCATTACCACCACCTTCCACATTACCACCACCACTAAACTGCTACTACCGTTTATAATGATTGTGATAATGGTTCCCTGTTATCTCATCTAGGGGTCTGAAGGTTCCCTGTTATCTCATCTAGGGGTCTGAAGGTTCCCTGTTATCTCATCTAGGGGTCTGAAGGTTCCCTGTTATCTCATCTAGGGGTCTGAAGGTTCCCTGTTGTCTCATCTAGGGGTCTGAAGGTTCCCTGTTATCTCATCTAGCGGTCTGAAGGTTCCCTGTTATCTCATCTAGGGGTCTGAAGGTTCCCTGTTATCTCATCTAGGTGTCTGAAGGGCCACTGTTATCTCATCTAGGGGTCTGAAGGTCCACTGATATCTCATCTAGGGGTCTGAAGGTTCACTGTTATCTCATCTAGGGGTCTGAAGGTTCCCTGTTATCTCATCTAGGGGTCTGAAGGTTCCCTGTTATCTCATCTAGGTGTCTGAAGGTTCCCTGTTATCTCATCTAGGTGTCTGAAGGTTCACTGTTATCTCATCTAGGGGTCTGAAGGTTCACTGTTATCTCATCTAGGGGTCTGAAGGTCCACTGATATCTCATCTAGGGGTCTGAAGGTTCACTGTTATCTCATCTAGGGGTCTGAAGGTTCCCTGTTATCTCATCTAGGGGTCTGAAGGTTCACTGATATCTCATCTAGGTGTCTGAAGGTCCACTGTTATCTCATCTAGGGGTCTGAAGGTTCACTGTTATCTCATCTAGGGGTCTGAAGGTTCACTGTTATCTCATCTAGGGGTCTGAAGGGCCACTGTTATCTCATCTAGGGGTCTGAAGGTTCACTGATATCTCATCTAGGTGTAGGGCCTATTGACAAGGTAAAGGCATTCTGCCCCTGAGCAAGGCAGTTAACCCACTGTTCCACAGGCGCACGGAAACGTGGATGTCGATTAAGGCAGCCCCCCTCTCTGACTCATCGGGGTTAAAAATGCGGAAGACACATTTCAGTTGAAGGCATTCGGTTGTATCCTTTCCCTTAATGCAGTTATCCGACACCAAAACCATTCAAACAAGCTTGGTTCAACGTAGAAGTGGACAGTGTAACAGCGCCATCTAGCGGTGGGTGACGGCGACAGACATATTGATACATTATCATACCATTTCACATAATATTGATACATTATCATACCATATCACATAATATTGATACATTATCATACCATATCACACCATATTGATACATTATCACACCACATTGATACATTATCGCACCATATTGATACATTATCACACCATATTGATACATTATCACACCATATTGATATATTATCACACCATATTGATACATTATCGCACCATATTGATACATTATCACACCATATTGATACATTATCACACCATATTGATACATTATCGCACCATATTGATACATTATCACACCATATTGATACATTATCACACCATATTGATACATTATCGCACCATATTGATACATTATCACACCATATTGATATATTATCATACCATATCACACCATATTGATACATTATCGCACCATATTGATACATTATCACACCATATTGATACATTATCGCACCATATTGATACATTATCACACCATATTGATATATTATCATACCATATCACACCATATTGATACATTATCATACCATATCACACCATATTGATATATTATCATACATTATCACACCATATTGATACATTATCGCACCATATTGATACATTATCATACCATATTGATATATTATCATACCATATCACACCATATTGATACATTATCATACCATATTGATACATTATCATACCATATTGATACATTATCACACCATATTGATACATTATCATACCATATCACACCATATTGATATATTATCACACCATATTGATACATTATCGCACCATATTGATACATTATCACACCATATTGATACATTATCGCACCATATTGATACATTATCACACCATATTGATATATTATCATACCATATCACACCATATTGATACATTATCATACCATATCACACCATATTGATATATTATCATACATTATCACACCATATTGATACATTATCGCACCATATTGATACATTATCATACCATATTGATATATTATCATACCATATCACACCATATTGATACATTATCATACCATATTGATACATTATCATACCATATTGATACATTATCACACCATATTGATACATTATCATACCATATCACACCATATTGATATATTATCATACCATATCACACCATATTGATACATTATCATACCATATCACACCATATTGATACATTATCACACCATATTGATATATTATCATACCATATCACACCATATTGATACATTATCATACCATATTGATACATTATCATACCATATTGATACATTATCACACCATATTGATACATTATCATACCATATCACACCATATTGATATATTATCATACCATATCACACCATATTGATACATTATCACACCATATTGATATAATATCACACCATATTGATATATTATCATACCATATTGATACATTATCATACCATATTGATACATTATCACACCATATTGATACATTATCATACCATATTGATATAATATCACACCATATTGATATAATATCACACCATATTGATATATTATCATACCATATTGATACATTATCACACCATATTGATACATTATCACACCATATTGATACATTATCACACCATATTGATACATTATCATACCATATCACACCATATTGATATATTATCATACCATATCACACCATATTGATACATTATCACACCATATTGATATAATATCACACCATATTGATATATTATCATACCATATTGATACATTATCATACCATATTGATACATTATCACACCATATTGATACATTATCATACCATATTGATATAATATCACACCATATTGATATAATATCACACCATATTGATACATTATCATACCATATTGATATATTATCACACCATATTGATATATTATCACACCATATTGATACATTATCACACCATATTGATACATTATCATACCATATCACACCATATTGATATATTATCATACCATATCACACCATATTGATACATTATCACACCATATTGATATAATATCACACCATATTGATATATTATCATACCATATTGATACATTATCATACCATATTGATACATTATCACACCATATTGATACATTATCATACCATATTGATATAATATCACACCATATTGATATAATATCACACCATATTGATACATTATCATACCATATTGATATATTATCACACCATATTGATATATTATCACACCATATTGATACATTATCACACCATATTGATACATTATCATACCATATCACACCATATTGATATATTATCACACCATATTGATACATTATCACACCATATTGATACATTATCATACCATATTGATACATTATCACACCATATTGATATATTATCACACCATATTGATATATTATCACACCATATTGATATATTATCACACCATATTGATACATTATCATACCATATTGATACATTATCATACCATATTGATACATTATCACACCATATTGATACATTATCATACCATATTGATACATTATCATACCATAATCACACCATATTGATACATTATCATACCATATTGATACATTATCATACCATATCACACCATATTGATACATTATCATACCATATTGATATATTATCATACCATATCACACCATATTGATACATTATCATACCATATTGATACATTATCATACCATAATCACACCATATTGATACATTATCATACCATATTGATACATTATCATACCATAATCACACCATATTGATACATTATCATACCATATTGATATATTATCATACCATATCACACCATATTGATACATTATCATACCATATCACACCATATTGATACATTATCATACCATATTGATACATTATCATACCATATTGATACATTATCATACCATATTGATACATTATCATACCATATTGATACATTATCATACCATAATCACACCATATTGATACATTATCATACCATATTGATACATTATCATACCATATTGATACATTATCATACCATAATCACACCATATTGATACATTATCATACCATATTGATACATTGTCATACCATATCACACCATATTGATACATTATCATACCATAATCACACCATATTGATACATTATCATACCATATTGATATATTATCATACCATATCACACCATATTGATACATTATCATACCATATCACACCATATTGATACATTATCATACCATATTGATACATTATCATACCATATTGATACATTATCATACCATATTGATACATTATCATACCATATTGATACATTATCATACCATAATCACACCATATTGATATATTATCATACCATATCACACCATATTGATACATTATCATACCATATCACACCATATTGATACATTATCATACCATATCACACCATATTGATATATTATCACACCATATCACACCATATTGATACATTATCATACCATATCACACCATATTGATACATTATCATACCATATCACACCATATTGATACATTATCATACCATATCACACCATATTGATACATTATCATACCATATCACACCATATTGATACATTATCATACCATATTGATACATTATCATACCATATCACACCATATTGATACATTATCACACCATATTGATATATTATCATACCATATCACACCATATTGATACATTATCATACCATATCACACCATATTGATATATTATCATACCATATCACACCATATTGATACATTATCATACCATATTGATACATTATCACACCATATTGATACATTATCATACCATATCACACCATATTTATATATTATCATACCATATCACACCATATTGATACATTATCATACCATATTGATATATTATCATACCATATCACACCATATTGATACATTATCATACCATATCACACCATATTGACACATTGTCATACCATATCACACCATATTGATACATTATCATACCATATTGATATATTATCATACCATATCACACCATATTGATACATTATCATACCATATCACACCATATTGACACATTGTCATACCATATCACACCATATTGATACATTATCATACCATATCACACCATATTGATACATTATCATACCATATCACACCATATTGATACATTATCATACCATATCACACCATATTGATACATTATCATACCATATCACACCATATTGATATAATATCATACCATATTGATACATTATCATACCATATCACACCACATTGATACATTATCATACCATATTGATATATTATCATACCATATTGATACATTATCATACCATATCACACCATATTGATACATTATCACACCATATTGATACATTATCACACCATATTGATACATTATCATACCATATTGATACATTATCACACCATATTGATACATTATCACACCATATTGATACATTATCACACCATATTGATACATTATCATACCATATTGATACATTATCACACCATATTGATACATTATCACACCATATTGATACATTATCACACCATATTGATACATTATCATACCATATCACACCATATTGATACATTATCACACCATATTGATACATTATCACACCATATTGATACATTATCACACCATATTGATATATTATCATACCATATTGATACATTATCATACCATATTGATACATTATCGCACCATATTGATACATTATCACACCATATTGATATATTATCACACCATATTGATACATTATCACACCATATTGATACATTATCATACCATATTGATATATTATCACACCATATTGATACATTATCATACCATATCACACCATATTGATACATTATCATACCATATCACACCATATTGATACATTATCATACCATATCACACCATATTGATACATTATCACACCATATCACACCATATTGATACATTATCATACCATATCACACCATATTGATACATTATCATACCATATTGATATATTATCATACCATATCACACCATATTGATACATTATCATACCATATCACACCATATTGATACATTATCATACCATATCACACCATATTGATACATTATCATACCATATCACACCATATTGATACATTATCATACCATATTGATATATTATCATACCATATCACACCACATTGATACGTTATCATACCATATCACACCATATTGATACATTATCATACCATATTGATATATTATCATACCATATCACACCATATTGATACATTATCATACCATATCACACCATATTGATACATTATCATACCATATCACACCATATTGATACATTATCATACCATATTGATATATTATCATACCATATTGATATATTATCATACCATATTGATATATTATCATACCATATCACACCATATTGATACATTATCATACCATATCACACCATATTGATACATTATCATACCATATCACACCATATTGATACATTATCATACCATATCACACCATATTGATACATTATCATACCATATTGATATATTATCATACCATATCACACCATATTGATACATTATCATACCATATCACACCATATTGATACATTATCATACCATATCACACCATATTGATACATTATCATACCATATTGATATATTATCATACCATATCACACCATATTGATACATTATCATACCATATCACACCATATTGATACATTATCATACCATATCACACCATATTGATACATTATCATACCATATCACACCATATTGATACATTATCACACCATATTGATACATTATCATACCATATCACACCATATTGATACATTATCATACCATATCACACCACGTTGATACATTATCATAACATATCACACCATGTTGATACATTATCATACCATATCACACCATATTGATACATTATCATACATTATCACACCATATTGATACATTATCATACCATATCACATAATATTGATACATTATCATACCATATCACACCATGTTGATACATTATCATACCATATCACACCATATTGATACATTATCATACATTATCACACCATATTGATACATTATCATACCATATCACACCATACTGATACATTATCATACCATATCACACCATATTGATACATTATCATACCATATCACACCATATTGATATATTATCATACCATATAACACCATATTGATACATTATCATACCATACCACACCACATGGATACATTATCATACCATATCACACCATATTGATACATTATCATACCATATCACCCCATATTGAAACATTATCATACCATATCACACCATATTGATACATTATCATACCATACCACACCATATTGATACATTATCATACATTATCACACCATATTGATACATTATCATACCATATCACACCATATTGATACATTATCATACCATATCACACCATGTTGATACATTATCATACCATATTGATATATTATCATACCATATCACACCATATTGATACATTATCATACCATATCACACCATATTGATACATTATCATACCATATTGATATATAATCATACCATATTGATACATTATCATACCATATCACACCATATTGATACATTATCATACCATATCACACCATATTGATACATTATCATACCATATCACACCATATTGATACATTATCATACCATATCACACCATATTGACACATTGTCATACCATATCACACCATATTGATACATTATCATACCATAATCACACCATATTGATACATTATCATACCATATTGATATATTATCATACCATATCACACCATATTGATACATTATCATACCATATTGATATATTATCATACCATATCACACCATATTGATACATTATCATACCATATCACACCATATTGATACATTATCATACCATATCACACCATATTGATACATTATCATACCATATCACACCATATTGATACATTATCATACCATATCACACCATATTGATACATTATCATACCATATCACACCATATTGATACATTATCATACCATATCACACCATATTGATACATTATCATACCATATCACACCATATTGATACATTATCATACCATATCACACCATATTGATACATTATCATACCATATCACACCATATTGATACATTATCATACCATATCACACCATATTGATACATTATCATACCATATCACACCATATTGATACATTATCATACCATATCACACCATATTGATACATTATCATACCATATCACACCATATTGATACATTATCATACCATATCACACCATATTGATACATTATCATACCATATCACACCATATGTATACATTATCATACCATATCACACCATATTGATACATTATCATACCATATCACACCATATTGATACATTATCATACCATATCACACCATATTGATACATTATCATACCATATCACACCATATTGATACATTATCATACCATATCACACCATATTGATACATTATCATACCATATCACACCATGTTGATACATTATCATACCATATCACACCATATTGATACATTATCATACCATATCACACCATATTGATACCACTAGGTTACCTGCTTCACCGTTATGCTCCGACCACTAGGTTACCTGCTTCCCGGTATCCTCCGACCACTAGGATACCTGCTTCCCCGTTATCCTCCGACCACTAGGTTACCTGCTTCCCCGTTATCCTCCGACCAATAGGTTACCTGCTTCCCCGTTATCCTCCGACCACTAGGTTACCTGCTTCACCGTTATGCTCCGACCACTAGGATACCTGCTTCCCGTTATCCTCCGACCACTAGGTTACCTGCTTCCCCTCCGACCACTAGGTTACATGCTTCCCCGTTATCCTCCGACCAATAGGTTACCTGCTTCCCCGTTATCCTCCGACCACTAGGTTACCTGCTTCCCCGTTATCCTCCGACCAATAGGTTACCTGCTTCCCCGTTATCCTCCGACCACTAGGTTACCTGCTTCCCCGTTATCCTCCAACCACTAGGTTACCTGCTTCCCCTCCGACCACTAGGTTACCTGCTTCACCGTTATCCTCCGACCACTAGGTTACCTGCTTCCCCTCCGACCACTAGGTTACCTGCTTCCCCGTTATCCTCCGACCAATAGGTTACCTGCTTCCCCGGTATCCTCCGACCACTAGGTTACCTGCTTCCCCTCCGACCACTAGGTTACCTGCTTCCCCTCCGAACACTAGGTTACCTGCTTCCCCTCCGACCACTAGGTTACCTGCTTCCCCGTTATCCTCCGACCAATAGGTTACCTGCTTCCCCTCCGACCACTAGGTTACCTGCTTCCCCTCCGACCACTAGTTTACCTGCTTCCCCTCCGACCACTAGGTTACCTGCTTCCCCGTTATCCTCCGACCAATAGGTTACCTGCTTCCCCGTTATCCTCCGACCACTAGGTTACCTGCTTCCCCTCCGACCACTAGGTTACCTGCTTCACCGTTATCCTCCGACCACTAGGTTACCTGCTTCCCCGTTATCCTCCGACCACTAGGTTACCTGCTTCCCGTTATCCTCCGACCACTAGGTTACCTGCTTCACCGTTATCCTCCGACCACTAGGTATGAACCTCAATAAAACAGTCAGTACATTAACCTCAATAAAACAGTCAGTACATTAACCTCAATAAAACAGTCAGTACATTAACCTCGATAAAACAGTCAGTACATTAACCTCGATAAAACAGTCAGTACATTAACCTCGATAAAACAGTCAGTACATTAACCTCAATAAAACAGTCAGTACATTAACCTCGATAAAAAAGTCAGTACATTAACCTCAATAAAACAGTCAGTACAGTAACCTTGATAAAACAGTCAGTACATTAACCTCAATAAAACAGTCAGTACATTAACCTCAATAAAACAGTCAGTACATTAACCTCAATAAAACAGTCAGTACATTAACCTCAATAAAACAGTCAGTACATTAACCTCAATAAAACAGTCAGTACATTAACCTCAATAAAACAGTCAGTACATTAACCTCAATAATACAGTCAGTACATTAACCTCGATAAAACAGTCAGTACATTAACCTCAATAATACAGTGTTTTATTAGCCATCAGACAGACAGGAAACAGAAAGGTGTGTTTGTTTTATTAGCCATCAGACAGACAGGAAACAGAAAGGTGTGTTTGTTTTATTAGCCACCAGACAGACAGGAAACAGAAAGGTGTGTTTGTTTTATTAGCCACCAGACAGACAGGAAACAGAAAGGTGTGTTTGTTTTATTAGCCACCAGACAGGAAACAGAAAGGTGTGTTTGTTTTATTAGCCATCAGACAGGAAACAGAAAGGTGTGTTTGTTTTATTAGCCATCAGACAGGAAACAGAAAGGTGTGTTTGTTTTATTAGCCATCAGACAGGAAACAGAAAGGTGTGTTTGTTTTATTAGCCATCAGACAGGAAACAGAAAGGTGTGTTTGTTTTATTAGCCATCAGACAGGAAACAGAAAGGTACGTTTGTTTTATTAGCCACCAGACAGACAGGAAACAGAAAGGTGTGTTTGTTTTATTAGCCACCAGACAGACAGGAAACAGAAAGGTGTGTTTGTTTTATTAGCCACCAGACAGGAAACAGAAAGGTGTGTTTGTTTTATTAGCCATCAGACAGACAGGAAACAGAAAGGTGTGTTTGTTTTATTAGCCATCAGACAGACAGGAAACAGAAAGGTGTGTTTGTTTTATTAGCCATCAGACAGACAGGAAACAGAAAGGTGTGTTTGTTTTATTAGCCACCAGACAGACAGGAAACAGAAAGGTGTGTTTGTTTTATTAGCCATCAGACAGGAAACAGAAAGGTGTGTTTGTTTTATTAGCCATCAGACAGGAAACAGAAAGGTGTGTTTGTTTTATTAGCCATCAGACAGGAAACAGAAAGGTATGTTTGTTTTATTAGCCATCAGACAGGAAACAGAAAGGTGTGTTTGTTTTATTAGCCATCAGACAGGAAACAGAAAGGTATGTTTGTTTTATTAGCCATCAGACAGGAAACAGAAAGGTGTGTTTGTTTTATTAGCCACCAGACAGACAGGAAACAGAAAGGTATGTTTGTTTTATTAGCCATCAGACAGGAAACAGAAAGGTGTGTTTGTTTTATTAGCCATCAGACAGGAAACAGAAAGGTATGTTTGTTTTATTAGCCATCAGACAGGAAACAGAAAGGTGTGTTTGTTTTATTAGCCACCAGACAGACAGGAAACAGAAAGGTATGTTTGTTTTATTAGCCATCAGACAGGAAACAGAAAGGTGTGTTTGTTTTATTAGCCATCAGACAGGAAACAGAAAGGTATGTTTGTTTTATTAGCCATCAGACAGGAAACAGAAAGGTGTGTTTGTTTTATTAGCCACCAGACAGACAGGAAACAGAAAGGTATGTTTGTTTTATTAGCCACCAGACAGACAGGAAACAGAAAGGTGTGTTTGTTTTATTAGCCATCAGACAGGAAACAGAAAGGTATGTTTGTTTTATTAGCCATCAGACAGGAAACAGAAAGGTGTGTTTGTTTTATTAGCCATCAGACAGGAAACAGAAAGGTGTGTTTGTTTTATTAGCCATCAGACAGGAAACAGAAAGGTATGTTTGTTTTATTAGCCATCAGACAGGAAACAGAAAGGTGTGTTTGTTTTATTAGCCATCAGACAGGAAACAGAAAGGTGTGTTTGTTTTATTAGCCATCAGACAGGAAACAGAAAGGTATGTTTGTTTTATTAGCCATCAGACAGGAAACAGAAAGGTGTGTTTGTTTTATTAGCCATCAGACAGGAAACAGAAAGGTGTGTTTGTTTTATTAGCCATCAGACAGGAAACAGAAAGGTGTGTTTGTTTTATTAGCCACCAGACAGACAGGAAACAGAAAGGTGTGTTTGTTTTATTAGCCATCAGACAGGAAACAGAAAGGTATGTTTGTTTTATTAGCCATCAGACAGGAAACAGAAAGGTGTGTTTGTTTTATTAGCCATCAGACAGGAAACAGAAAGGTGTGTTTGTTTTATTAGCCATCAGACAGGAAACAGAAAGGTATGTTTGTTTTATTAGCCATCAGACAGGAAACAGAAAGGTGTGTTTGTTTTATTAGCCACCAGACAGACAGGAAACAGAAAGGTGTGTTTGTTTTATTAGCCATCAGACAGGAAACAGAAAGGTGTGTTTGTTTTATTAGCCATCAGACAGGAAACAGAAAGGTGTGTTTGTTTTATTAGCCATCAGACAGGAAACAGAAAGGTGTGTTTGTTTTATTAGCCATCAGACAGGAAACAGAAAGGTGTGTTTGTTTTATTAGCCACCAGACAGACAGGAAACAGAAAGGTGTGTTTGTTTTATTAGCCACCAGACAGACAGGAAACAGAAAGGTGTGTTTGTTTTATTAGCCATCAGACAGACAGGAAACAGAAAGGTGTGTTTGTTTTATTAGCCATCAGACAGACAGGAAACAGAAAGGTGTGTTTGTTTTATTAGCCATCAGACAGGAAACAGAAAGGTGTGTTTGTTTTATTAGCCATCAGACAGGAAACAGAAAGGTGTGTTTGTTTTATTAGCCATCAGACAGGAAACAGAAAGGTGTGTTTGTTTTATTAGCCATCAGACAGGAAACAGAAAGGTGTGTTTGTTTTATTAGCCATCAGACAGGAAACAGAAAGGTGTGTTTGTTTTATTAGCCATCAGACAGACAGGAAACAGAAAGGTGTGTTTGTTTTATTAGCCATCAGACAGGAAACAGAAAGGTGTGTTTGTTTTATTAGCCATCAGACAGGAAACAGAAAGGTGTGTTTGTTTTATTAGCCATCAGACAGGAAACAGAAAGGTGTGTTTGTTTTATTAGCCATCAGACAGGAAACAGAAAGGTGTGTTTGTTTTATTAGCCATCAGACAGACAGGAAACAGAAAGGTGTGTTTGTTTTATTAGCCATCAGCCATCAGACAGGAAACAGAAAGGTGTGTTTGTTTTATTAGCCATCAGACAGGAAACAGAAAGGTGTGTTTGTTTTATTAGCCATCAGACAGGAAACAGAAAGGTGTGTTTGTTTTATTAGCCACCAGACAGACAGGAAACAGAAAGGTGTGTTTGTTTTATTAGCCATCAGACAGACAGGAAACAGAAAGGTGTGTTTGTTTTATTAGCCATCAGACAGACAGGAAACAGAAAGGTGTGTTTGTTTTATTAGCCATCAGACAGACAGGAAACAGAAAGGTGTGTTTGTTTTATTAGCCATCAGACAGGAAACAGAAAGGTGTGTTTGTTTTATTAGCCATCAGACAGGAAACAGAAAGGTGTGTTTGTTTTATTAGCCATCAGACAGGAAACAGAAAGGTGTGTTTGTTTTATTAGTCATCAGACAGACAGGAAACAGAAAGGTGTGTTTGTTTTATTAGCCATCAGACAGACAGGAAACAGAAAGGTGTGTTTGTTTTATTAGCCACCAGACAGACAGGAAACAGAAAGGTGTGTTTGTTTTATTAGCCACCAGACAGACAGGAAACAGAAAGGTGTGTTTGTTTTATTAGCCATCAGACAGACAGGAAACAGAAAGGTGTGTTTGTTTTATTAGCCACCAGACAGACAGGAAACAGAAAGGTGTGTTTGTTTTATTAGCCATCAGACAGACAGGAAACAGAAAGGTGTGTTTGTTTTATTAGCCATCAGACAGACAGGAAACAGAAAGGTGTGTTTGTTTTATTAGCCACCAGACAGGAAACAGAAAGGTGTGTTTGTTTTATTAGCCATCAGACAGGAAACAGAAAGGTGTGTTTGTTTTATTAGCCACCAGACAGACAGGAAACAGAAAGGTGTGTTTGTTTTATTAGCCATCAGACAGACAGGAAACAGAAAGGTGTGTTTGTTTTATTAGCCACTAGACAGACAGGAAACAGATTATAACATCGTCAGAAGTAAAAAGTAAAAAATAAATACTGTATATATATATTCATAGAAATATAAAATTAAATCAAAATAATTAAAATGCTGAATATGAAACTGATGTAATTCCAGGAGCTGTGATGTTGATGGGCTTCTGTCCCCTTCTGAGTTCCAGAACATTTCCTGCTCTGTCTGTCTGTCTGTCTGTCTGTCTGTCTGTCTGTCTGTCCCCTTCTGAGTTCCAGAACATTTCCTGCTCTGTCTGTCTGTCTGTCTGTCTGTCTGTCCCCTTCTGAGTTCCAGAACATTTCCTGCTCTGTCTGTCTGTCTGTCTGTCTGTCTGTCTGTCTGTCTGTCTGTCTGTCTGTCCCCTTCTGAGTTCCAGAACATTTCCTGCTCTGTCTGTCTGTCCTTTCTGAGTTCTGTCTGAACATTTCTGTCTGTCTGTCTGTCTGTCCCCTTCTGAGTTCCAGAACATTTCCTGCTCTGTCTGTCTGTCTGTCTGAGTTCCAGAACATTTCTGTCTGTCTGTCTGTCCCCTTCTGAGTTCCAGAACATTTCCTGCTCTGTCTGTCTGTCTGTCTGTCTGTCTGTCTGTCTGTCTGTCTGTCCCCTTCTGAGTTCCAGAACATTTCCTGTCTGTCTGTCTGTCTGTCTGTCTGTCTGTCTGTCTGTCTGTCTGTCTGTCCCCTTCTGAGTTCCAGAACATTTCCTGCTCTGTCTGTCTGTCTGTCTGTCTGTCTGTCTGTCCCCTTCTGAGTTCCAGAACATTTCCTGCTCTGTTGTCTGTCTGTCTGTCTGTCTGTCTGTCTGTCTGTCTGTCTGTCTGTCTGTCTGTCTGTCTGTCTGTCCCCTTCTGAGTTCCAGAACATTTCCTGCTCTGTCTGTCTGTCTGTCTGTCTGTCTGTCTGTCTGTCTGTCTGTCTGTCCCCTTCTGAGTTCCAGAACATTTCCTGCTCTGTCTGTCTGTCTGTCTGTCTGTCTGTCTGTCTGTCTGTCTGTCTGTCTGTCTGTCACACACACACACACACACACACACACACACACACACACACACACACACACACACACAGCACGCACGCACGCACGCACGCACGCACGCACGCACGCACACACACACACACACACACACACACACACACACACACACACACACACACACACACTCAGAGAAGGCAGCTGCAGGTGACTCCTATTCCATCACAGCATTCTGGAGATGATATCAGGCTGAAAGACCAGGAACAGGGGAGACCAATCACACAGGGTCCTGTTCATTAGAGACCAATCACACAGGGTCCTGTTCATTAGAGACCAATCACACAGGGTCCTGTTCATTAGAGACCAATCACACAGGGTCCTGTTCATTAGAGACCAATCACACAGGGTCCTGTTCATTAGAGACCAATCACACAGGGTCCTGTTCATTAGAGACCAATCACACAGGGTCCTGTTCATTAGAGACCAATCACACAGGGTCCTTCCTGTTCATTAGAGACCAATCACACAGGGTCCTGTTCATTAGAGACCAATCACACAGGGTCCTGTTCATTAGAGACCAATCACACAGGGTCCTGTTCATTAGAGACCAATCACACAGGGTCCTGTTCATTAGAGACCAATCACACAGGGTCCTGTTCATTAGAGACCAATCACACAGGGTCCTGTTCATTAGAGACCAATCACACAGGGTCCTGTTCATTAGAGACCAATCACACAGGGTCCTGTTCATTAGAGACCAATCACACAGGGTCCTTCCTGTTCATTAGAGACCAATCACACAGGGTCCTGTTCATTAGAGACCAATCACACAGGGTCCTGTTCATTAGAGACCAATCACACAGGGTCCTGTTCATTAGAGACCAATCACACAGGGTCCTGTTCATTAGAGACCAATCACACAGGGTCCTGTTCATTAGAGACCAATCACACAGGGTCCTGTTCATTAGAGACCAATCACACAGGGTCCTGTTCATTAGAGACCATTAGAGACCAATCACACAGGGTCCTGTTCATTAGAGACCAATCACACAGGGTCCTTCCTGTTCATTAGAGACCAATCACACAGGGTCCTGTTCATTAGAGACCAATCACACAGGGTCCTGTTCACAGGGTCCTGTTCATTAGAGACCAATCACACAGGGTCCTGTTCATTAGAGACCATCACACAGGGTCCTGTTCATTAGAGACCAATCACACAGGGTCCTGTTCATTAGGACCAATCACACAGGGTCCTGTTCATTAGAGACCAATCACACAGGGTCCTGTTCATTAGAGACCAGTCACACAGGGTCCTGTTCATTAGAGACCAGTCACACAGGGTCCTGTTCATTAGAGACCAATCACACAGGGTCCTGTTCATTAGAGACCAGTCACACAGGGTCCTTCCTGTTCATTAGAGACCAATCACACAGGGTCCTGTTCATTAGAGACCAATCACACAGGGTCCTGTTCATTAGAGACCAGAGGAGACCAGACACACAGGGTCTCCTCTGGTCTCTAATGAACATTAATAACTATGTCGTTAATGTCCAGGTTAGTTCCTCCCTGTCTGTTTCATGACTATGTCATTAATGTCCCTGGGGAGGGACTAACCTCTAACCCCTGACCTCAACGAGTCATAGTCATTATGAAACAGGCAGGGAGGGATTAACCTGGACAACTGACTATAACCTCAAACCCCTTCACCTCTAACCCCTGACCTCACCCGCTGGAGGAAGTGCTGTCCCTGCAGGAAGGAGGAAGGGGATGTGGGTGGGACTTCCTGTCCGCCGTTCTTGCAGCGCAGGTAACCATAGAGATTAGCCCCCTGGAGAGAGATACTGGCTACCACCAACACCTGGGGAGAGAGAGGGAGTATGGAGAAGGTACAGGTAACCATAGAGATTAGAAGGTACAGGTAACCATAGAGATTACACCCCTCAGAGGGGGGAGAGGAGACATCAGAGGTACACACACAGTGTGACTGTGTGTGTGTGTGTGAGGACTGTGTGAGGTGTGTGTGTGTGTGTCAGTGTGTGTGTGTGTGTGTGTGTGTAGACATCAGTGGACTACACACACAGTGTGTTACCAGCCAGTCTGTGTTCAGACAGAACAGGGTCGTGAAGAAGAAGCCGGTCCAGATGAGAGGACAGATGATCAGACCCGACCAGAAGATCCTGGACTCCACCTCCGTACCACCGGCCTGGGGAGAAGACTACACACACAGACATCAGAGGACTACACACACAGACATCAGAGGACTACACACACAGACATCAGAGGACTACACACACAGACATCAGAGGACTACACACACAGACATCAGAGGACTACACACACAGACATCAGAGGACTACACACACAGACATCAGAGGACTACACACACAGACATCAGAGGACTACACACAGACATCAGAGGACTACACACACAGACATCAGAGGACTACACACACAGACACAGAGGACACAGACATCAGAGGACTACACACACAGACATCAGAGGACTACACACACAGACATCAGAGGACTACACACATAGACATCAGAGGACTACACACACAGACATCAGAGGACTACACACATAGACATCAGAGGACTACACACATAGACATCAGAGGACTACACACACAGACATCAGAGGACTACACACATAGACATCAGAGGACTACACACACAGACATCAGAGGACTACACACACAGACATCAGAGGACTACACACATAGACATCAGAGGACTACACAACACATAGACATCAGAGGACTACACACACAGACATCAGAGGACTACACACATAGACATCAGAGGACTACACACATAGACATCAGAGGACTACACACACAGACATCAGAGGACTACACACATAGACATCAGAGGACTACACACACAGACATCAGAGGACTACACACACAGACATCAGAGGACTACACACATAGACATCAGAGGACTACACACATAGACATCAGAGGACTACACACACAGACATCAGAGGACTACACACACAGACATCAGAGGACTACACACACAGACATCAGAGGACTACACAACACATAGACATCAGAGGACTACACACACAGACATCAGAGGACTACACACACACATAGACATCAGAGGACTACACACATAGACATCAGAGGACTACACACACAGACATCAGAGGACTACACACATAGACATCAGAGGACTACACACACAGACATCAGAGGACTACACAACACATAGACATCAGAGGACTACACACACAGACATCAGAGGACTACACACACAGACATCAGAGGACTACACACACAGACATCAGAGGACTACACACATAGACATCAGAGGACTACACACATAGACATCAGAGGACTACACACATAGACATCAGAGGACTACACACACAGACATCAGAGGACTACACACACAGACATCAGAGGACTACACACACAGACATCAGAGGACTACACACATAGACATCAGAGGACTACACACACAGACATCAGAGGACTACACACACAGACACCAGACATCAGAGGACTACACACATAGACATCAGACACCAGACACCAGCGTCTCACCTTGCTGTCCTCAAACACCCAGAGGCTCCTCCCATCCTCATCGATCTGGTTCCACCATCGCAGACCCACCAACAACCTGCCTGTCACATTCTGACACACACGTGAGAAAGAGAGGACAGGTGTGTGTGTGTGTGCGTGTGCGTGTGCGTGTGTGTGTGTGTGTGTGTGTGTGTGTGTGTGTGTGTGTGTGTGTGTGTGTGTGTGTGTGTGTACACACACATAGACATCATGTGTGTGTCAGTGTGTGTGACATGTGAGGTGTGTGTGTGTGTGTGTGTGTGTGGTGTGTGTGTGTGTGTGTGTCAGAGGACTACACATGTAGACATGTGTATGTGTATGTGTGTGTTCTCACCTTAACGGACCAGAAGTCACAGGACAGCAGAGTGATGATCATAATGAAGCAGGAAGTAAAGCTCTTGGTGAACCAATCACAGAGCAGGTAGGTTACTATGGCAGCCACTCGGAAGAACAGGTGCAGGAAGGAGGCGAGGGGGTGTCTGGAATGTCAGTCAATCAGTCAGTCAGTCCACAAATTAACTTTTAACAAGCCACACCTGTTAATTGAAATGCATTCCAGGTGACTACCTCACGAAGCTGGTTGAGAGAATTCCAAGAGTGTGCAAAGCTGTCGTCAAGGCAAAGGGTGGCTACTTTGAAGAATGTCAAATATAAAATATATTTTCATTTTGTTTAACACTTTTTTTGGTTACTACATGATTCCACGTGTGTTGTTTCATAGTTTTGATGTCTTCACTATTATTCTACAATGTAGAAAACAGTAAAAAATAAAACCTTTGAATGAGTAGGTGTGGCCCAACTTTTGACAGATACTGTATAATAATGTAGTGGTTTATGGTGTATTATAAACTAGGTGGTTTAAGCCCTGAATGCTGATTGGTGTTGATGTCTTCACTATTATACTACAATGTAGAAAATTAGTAAAAATTAAAGAAAAACCCTGTCTATACTCATGACTGGTACTATATATCCATGTAGACCTATAGAGGGTAGGTTCCCTCTCTAGTCTCTATTACTGGGTACATCATGTAGACCTATAGAGGGTAGGTTCCCTCTCAGACTGGGTACATCATGACTCAGACATAGAGGGTAGGTTCCTCTCTATTACTGGGTACATCATGTAGACCATAGAGGGTACACACCAGACATCTCTCTATTACTGGGTACATCATGACATAGACCATTAGACATCAGAGGGTAGGTTCCCTCTCTATTACTGGGTACATCATGTAGACCTATAGAGGGTAGGTTCCCTCTCTATTACTGGGTACATCATGTAGACCTATAGAGGGTAGGTTCCCAGACCCTCTCTATTACTGGGTACATCATGTAGACCTATAGAGGGTAGATTCCCTCTCTATTACTGGGTACATCATGTAGACCATAGAGGGTAGGTTCCCTCTCTATTACTGGGTACATCATGTAGACCTATAGAGGGTAGATTCCCTCCTCTCTATTACTGGGTACATCATGTAGACCACAGACATAGAGGGTAGACCCTCAGAGGTCTCTATTACTGGGTACATCATGTAGACCTATAGAGGGTAGATTCCTCTCTATTACTGGGTACATCATGTAGACATAGAGGTAGATTCCATAGACTCTAGTCTCTATTACTGGGTACATCATGTAGACCTATAGAGGGTAGGTTCCCTCTCTCAGAGTCTCTATTACTGGGTACATCATGTAGACCTATAGAGGGTACACACACATAGACATCAGAGGACTACTCACACAGACTACACACACAGTCTCTATTACTGGGTACATCATGTAGACCTATAGAGGGTAGGTTCCCTCTCTAGTCTCTATTACTGGGTACATCATGACTAGACCAGACATAGAGGGTAGATTACACACACAGACCCTCTCTATTACTGGGTACATCATGTAGACCTATAGAGGGTAGGTTCCCTCTCTACATGGGTCTCTATTACTGGGTACATCATGTAGACCTATAGAGGGTAGGTTCCCTCTCTCAGAGGTCTCTATTACTGGGTACATCATGTAGACCTATAGAGGGTAGGTTCCCTCTCTAGTCTCTATTACTGGGTACATCATGTAGACCTATAGAGGGTAGGTTCCCTCTCTATTACTGGGTACATCACAGACATAGACCTATAGAGGGAGGTTCCCTCATCAGAGGACTCTCTATTACTGGGTACATCATGTAGACCTATAGAGGGTAGATTCCCTCAGTCTCTATTACTGGGTACATCATGTAGACCTATAGAGGGTAGACACCCTCTCTATTACTGTAGGACTACATCATGACATAGACCTATAGAGGGTAGATTCCCTCTAGGTCTCTATTACTGGGTACATCATGTAGACCTATAGAGGGTAGGTTCCCTCTCTATTACTGGGTACATCATGTAGACCTATAGAGGGTAGTACATTCCCTCTCTATTACTGGGTACATCATGTAGACCATAGAGGGTAGGATTCCCTCTCTATTACTGGGTACATCATGTAGACCTATAGAGGGTAGGTTCCCTCTCTATTACTGGGTACATCATGTAGACCTATAGAGGGTAGGTTCCCTCTCTCAGTCTCTATTACTGGGTACATCATGTAGACCTATAGAGGGTAGGTTCCCTCTCTATTACTGGGTACATCATGTAGACCTATAGAGGGTAGTCCTTCCTCCTCCTATTACTGGGTACATCATGTAGACCATAGAGGGTAGGTTGTCTCTATTACTGGGTACATCATGTAGACCTATAGAGGGTAGATTCCCTCTCTATTACTGGGTACATCATGTAGACCTATAGAGGGTAGGTTCCCTCTCTATTACTGGGTACATCATGTAGACCTATAGAGGGTAGGTTCCCTGTCTGTTACTGGGTACATCATGTAGACCTATAGAGGGCTCTCTCTACTGGGTACAACTCTCAGAGTCTCTATTACTGGGTACATCATGTAGACCTATAGAGGGTAGGTTCCCCCTCTCTATTACTGGGTACATCATGTAGACCTATAGAGGGTCAGTCAGTCCACAAATTCCCTCTCTATTACTGGGTACATCATGTAGACCTATAGAGGGTAGGTTCCCTTTGAAGAATGTCTATTACTGGGTACATCATGTAGACCTATAGAGGGTATGTTCCCTCCTCTCTATTACTGGGTACATCATGTAGACCTATAGAGGGTAGGTTGGCCCTCTCTATTACTGGGTACATCATGTAGACCTATAAAGAGGGTAGGTTCACCTCTCTATTACTGGGTACATCATGTAGACCTATAGAGGGTAGTATTAATGTAGTCTCTATTACTGGGTACATCATGTAGACCTATAGAGGGTAGATTCCCTCTCTATTACTGGGTACATCATGTAGACCTATAGAGGGTAGAAAAACCCTCTATTGACTGGTACTATATATCCATGTAGACCTATAGAGGGTAGGTTCCCTCTCTAGTCTCTATTACTGGGTACATCATGTAGACCTATAGAGGGTAGGTTCCCTCTCTATTACTGGGTACATCATGTAGCCCTATAGAGGGTAGATTCCCTCTCTATTACTGGGTACATCATGTAGACCTATAGAGGGTAGATTCCCTCTCTATTACTGGGTACATCATGTAGACCTATAGAGGGTAGATTCCCTCTCTAGTCTCTATTACTGGGTACATCATGTAGCCCTATAGAGGGTAGATTCCCTCTCTATTACTGGGTACATCATGTAGACCTATAGAGGGTAGGTTCCCTCTCTATTACTGGGTACATCATGTAGACCTATAGAGGGTAGATTCCCTCTCTAGTCTCTATTACTGGGTACATCATGTAGACCTATAGAGGGTAGGTTCCCTCTCTATTACTGGGTACATCATGTAGACCTATAGAGGGTAGATTCCCTCTCTATTACTGGGTACATCATGTACATTTACATTTACATTTAAGTCATTTAGCAGACGCTCTTATCCAGAGCGACTTACAAATTGGTGCATACACCTTATGACAACCAGTGGAACAGCCACTTGCATCTAAATCTTGTTAGCAGGGGGGTAGAGAGAGACCTATAGAGGGTGAGAAGGATTACTTACCATTAGACCTATAGAGGGTACCCTATGTAGACCTATAGAGGGTAGGTTCCCTCTCTATTACTGGGTACATCATGTAGACCTATAGAGGGTAGGTTCCCTCTCTATTACTGGGTACATCATGTAGACCTATAGAGGGTAGATTCCCTCTCTATTACTGGGTACATCATGTAGACCTATAGAGGGTAGGTTCCCTCTCTATTACTGGGTACATCATGTAGACCTATAGAGGGTAGATTCCCTCTCTATTACTGGGTACATCATGTAGACCTATAGAGGGTAGATTCCCTCTATATTACTGGGTACATCATGTAGACCTATAGAGGGTAGATTCCCTCTATATTACTGGGTACATCATGTAGACCTATAGAGGGTAGGTTCCCTCTCTATTACTGGGTACATCATGTAGACCTATAGAGGGTAGATTCTCTCTCTATTACTGGGTACATCATGTAGACCTATAGAGGGTAGGTTCCCTCTCTATTACTGGGTACATCATGTAGACCTATAGAGGGTAGATTCCCTCTCTATTACTGGGTACATCATGTAGACCTATAGAGGGTAGATTCTCTCTCTATTACTGGGTACATCATGTAGACCTATAGAGGGTAGATTCCCTCTCTATTACTGGGTACATCATGTAGACCTATAGAGGGTAGATTCCCTCTATATTACTGGGTACATCATGTAGACCTATATAGGGTAGGTTCCCTCTCTATTACTGGGTACATCATGTAGCTCTATAGAGGGTAGGTTCCCTCTCTATTACTGGGTACATCATGTAGCCCTATAGAGGGTAGGTTCCCTCTCTATTACTGGGTACATCATGTAGCCCTATAGAGGGTAGGTTCCCTCTCTAGTCTCTATTACTGGGTACATCATGTAGACCTATATAGGGTAGGTTCCCTCTCTATTACTGGGTACATCATGTAGCTCTATAGAGGGTAGGTTCCCTCTCTATTACTGGGTACATCATGTAGCCCTATAGAGGGTAGGTTCCCTCTCTATTACTGGGTACATCATGTAGACCTATAGAGGGTAGGTTAACTCTCTATTACTGGGTACATCATGTAGACCTATAGAGGGTAGGTTCCCTCTCTATTACTGGGTACATCATGTAGCCCTATAGAGGGTAGATTCACTCTCTATTACTGGGTACATCATGTAGACCTATAGAGGGTAGATTCCCTCTATATTACTGGGTACATCATGTAGACCTATAGAGGGTAGGTTACCTCTCTATTACTGGATACATCATGTAGCCCTATAGAGGGTAGGTTCCCTCTCTGGTCTCTCTCTTACCGGATCTTTACCCCCCTGAGCGCTCGCTGCTCCTCCTCCTCGGTACTGAAATCCAACTCCACATCCTCCGTGTCGTCCACGAGACCACCCTGACCCGGCGCGCACACACACAACCGTTAGACCACGAGCTACCCGGATAAATGATTTCATTAAAACAACAAACACGTGCAACCTCGCCTACCTGTTTCATGGTGATCGATAGACGGATGTTCAGGTCCAGACCTCGTTCTGTTCTGACAGCCGTCCGCTGTTAATGGTGGACAGAATAAAGCAGGTGTCGCAGTGAAATGGGTCCGACTGGACCTTTCCATCTAACCCACCAAAGAGATGGGAGATGCTGCTCTCGCATCAGCATCATCTGGAAAGAGAGATGCGAACTTTCTTTCTGTGAGAGAAACACGCTACGTTGCTTTTTAAAAAATATATATATATTGTTTAAATATAGCCTCCATTTATCCGTCTTATACTGCAGGCTATGCGGTCGTCTGGGCTACTTCAGCTGTTGCTTAGCAGCGGACTGTTTACGTTCTGACCCGCTCTGACCAGATCACGTCGCTGTCACTCCAACGACCGACGACTGTTGCTTAGCAGCGGACTGTTTACGTTCTTACCCGCTCTGACCAGATCATGTCGCTGTCACTCAAACGACCGACGGCTGTCGCTTAGCAGCGGACTGTTTACGTTCTGACCCGCTCTGACCAGATCATGTCGCTGTCACTCCAACGACCGACGGTTCGCGGCTCACCAGCAGCGCCCTTAACAATAATACAATCAAAACTCTTCCTTCCTCCCTCCTTTCATTCCTGCTCGCCTGTCCTCTTTTTGTGTGTGTGTGTGTGTGTGTGTGTGTGTGTGTGTGTGTGTGTGTGTGTGTGTGTGTGTGTGTGTGTGTGTGTGTGTGTGTGTGTGTGTGTGTGTGTGTGTGTGTGTGTCAAGCGTCAAGCAGTAATTTCATCATCAAACAGTATCAAAATATTGTATTCATTTTTAAATAGCATTGAAAACGCTGAATAAGTCTTTGCTATATTTAACAGACGCACGTTGATTATAAGACAACAGCTGTACAGTCAAAACACATTCAAATATTCAATATACAGTTCATCCGGAAAGTATTCAGACCCCTTCACTTTTTTTCACATTTTCTTACATTACAGCCTTATTATAAAATGAATTAAATTGCCCCCAACCCTCACCAATTTACACACAATACCCTATAATGGCATCACAAACCCGATAATGGCATCACAATACCCCATAATGACATCACAATACCCCATAATGACATCACAATACCCCATAATGGCATCACAATACCCCATAATGGCATCACAATACCCCATAATGGCATCACAATACCCCATAATGACATCACAATACCCCATAATGACATCACAATACCCCATAATGACATCACAATACCCCATAATGACATCACAATACCCCATAATGACATCACAATACCCCATAATGGCATCAAAATACCTCATAATGGCAAAGCTAAAACGGGTTTTTAGTAATGTTTGCTAATTTATTTATTTCAAATTTAAAAAACTTAAATATAACATTTACATAAGTATTCAGACCCTTCACTCAGTACTTTGTGGAAGTATCTTTGGGTTCATGTCCGGGTTTGGCCGGGCCACTCATGGACATTCAGAGACTTGTCTCGAAGCCACTCCTGCGTTGTCTTGGCTGTGTGCTTCGGGTTGTTGAAGGTGAACCTTCGTCCCAGTCTGAGGTGCTGAGCGCTCTGGAGCAGGTTTTCCTCAAGGATCTCTCTGAACTTTTGCTCCGTTCATCTTTGCCTCGATCCTGACTAGTCTCCCAGTCCCTGCCGCTGAAAAACATCCCCACAGCATGATGCTGCCACCACTATTCCTGGGGTTTATTATGGATCCCCATTAGTTCCTGTCAAGGCAGCAGCTACTCTTCCTGGGGTTTATTATGGACCCCCATTAGTTCCTGCCAAGGCAGCAGCAACTCTTCCTGGGGTTTATTATGGATCCCCATTAGTTCCTGTCAAGGCAGCAACTACTCTTCCTGGGGTTTATTATGGATCCTTATTAGTTCCTGTCAAGGCAGCAGCTACTCTTCCTGGGGTTTATTATGGATCCCCATTAGGTCCTGCCAAGGCAGCAGCTACTCTTCCTGGGGTTTATTATGGATCCCCATTAGTTCCTGCCAAGGCAGCAGCTACTCTTCCTGGGGTTTATTATGGATCCCCATTAGTTCCTGTCAAGGCAGCAACTACTCTTCCTGGGGTTTATTATGGATCCCCATTAGTTCCTGTTGCCAAGGCAGCAACTACTCTTCCTGGGGTTTATTATGGATCCTTATTAGTTCCTGTCAAGGCATCAGCTACTCTTCCTGGGGTTTATTATGGATCCCCATTAGTTCCTGCCAAGGCAGCAGCTACTCTTCCTGGGGTTTATTATGGATCCCCATTAGTTCCTGTCAAGGCATCAGCTACTCTTCCTGGGGTTTATTATGGATCCCCATTAGTTCCTGCCAAGGCAGCAGCTACTCTTCCTGGGGTTTATTATGGATCCCCATTAGTTCCTGTCAAGGCATCAGCTACTCTTCCTGGGGTTTATTATGGATCCCCATTAGTTCCTGTCAAGGCAGCAGCTACTCTTCCTGGGGTTTATTATGGATCCCCATTAGTTCCTGCCAAGGCAGCAGCTACTCTTCCTGGGGTTTATTATGGATCCCCAGTAGTTCCTGTCAAGGCAGCAGCTACTCTTCCTGGGGTCCAAACACATTAAGGCACTTACATTACACAGAAAACAAAATATAAAACATAATTACACCACTACATATCTACAACACAATACAGCAATATCACAATGTGTCTGTACCTTTGCCTGTCTCTTCACAGTCTTGTTCCATCATTTTAAATCTGATTTCCACTGTTGCTACAGTTACCTGATGTGGAATAGAGTTCCATGTAGTCATGGCTCTATGTAGTACTGTGGAATAGAGTTCCATGTAGTCATGGCTCTATGTAGTACTGTGGAATAGAGTTCCATGTAGTCATAGCTCTATGTAGTACTGTGGAATAGAGTTCCATGTAGTCATGGCTCTATGTAGTACTGTGGAATAGAGTTCCATGTAGTCATGGCTCTATGTAGTACTGTGGAATAGAGTTCCATGTAGTCATGGCTCTATGTAGTACTGTGGAATAGAGTTCCATGTAGTCATGGCTCTATGTAGTACTGTGGAATAGAGTTCCATGTAGTCATGGCTCTATGTAGTACTGTGGAATAGAGTTCCATGTAGTCATGGCTCTATGTAATACTGTGCTCCTCCCATAGTTCTGTTCTGGACTTGGGGACTGTGAAGAGACCTCTGGTGGCATGTGTTGTGGGGTATGGGTGGGTGTCTGAGCAGTGTGCCAGTAGTTCTTGGTACATTCAGCTTGCCAACACTTCTTACAAAAACTAGTAGTGATGAAGTCAGATCTCTCCTCCACTTTGAGCCAGGAGAGATTGACATGCATATCATTAATGCTAGCTCTCCGTGTATATTTAAGGTCTGTGCTTCTCTGTTCTGAGACAACTGCAATTTTCCTGAGTCCCTCTTTGTGGCACCTGACCACAAGACTGAACAGTAGTCCAGGTGCGACAAAACTAGAGCCTGAAGGACCTGCCTTGTTGATAGTGTTGTTAAGAAGGTAGAAACTAGGACCTGTAGGACCTGCCTTGTTGATAGTGTTGTTAAGAAGGTAGAAACTAGGGCCTGTAGGACCTGCCTTGTTGATAGTGTTGTTAAGAAGGTAGAAACTAGGACCTGTAGGACCTGTCTTGTTGATAGTGTTGTTAAGAAGGTAGAAACTATGGCCTGTAGGACCTGCCTTGTTGATAGTGTTGTTAAGAAGGTAGAAACTAGGGCCTGTAGGACCTGCCTTGTTGATAGTGTTGTTAAGAAGGTAGAAACTAGGGCCTGTAGGACCTGCCTTGTTGGTAGTGCTGTTAAGAAGTTAGAAACTAGGACCTGTAGGACCTGCCATGTTGATAGTGTTGTTAAGAAGGTAGAAACTAGGGCCTGTAGGACCTGCCTTGTTGATAGTGTTGTTAAGAAGGTAGAAACTAGGGCCTGTAGGACCTGCCTTGTTGATAGTGTTGTTAAGAAGGTAGAAACTAGGGCCTGTAGGACCTGCCTTGTTGATAGTGTTGTTAAGAAGGTAGAAACTAGGGCCTGTAGGACCTGCCTTGTTGATAGTGTTGATAAGAAGGTAGAAACTAGGGCCTTTAGGACCTGCCTTGTTGATAGTGTTGTGAAGAAGGTAGAAACTAGGGCCTGTAGGACCTGCCTTGTTGATAGTGTTGATAGTCTCTGATTTGGTCCTGCCGTACATACCTACACATACGCTACGGTCACAAGACGCAGGCCTCCTAATTGTCCCTAGAATTTCTAAGCAAACAGCTGGAGGCAGGGCTTTCTCCTATAGAGCTCCATTTTTATGGAACGGTCTGCCTACCCATGTCAGAGACACAAACTCGGTCTCAACCTTTAAGTCTTTACTGAAGACTCATCTCTTCAGTGGGTCATATGATTGAGTGTAGTCTGGCCCAGGAGTGGGAAGGTGAACGGAACGGCTCTGGAGCAACGAACCGCCCTTGCTGTCTCTGCCTGGCCGGTTCCCCTCTTTCCACTGGGATTCTCTGCCTCTAACCCTACTACAGGGGCTGAGTCACTGGCTTACTGGGGCTCTCTCATGCTGTCCCTGGAAGGGGTGCGTCACCTGAGTGGGTTGATTCACTGATGTGGTCATCCTGTCTGGGTTGGCGCCCCCCCTTGGGTTGTGCCGTGGCGGAGATCTTTGTGGGCTTTACTCGGCCTTGTCTCAGGATGGTAAGTTGGTGGTTGAAGATATCCCTCTAGTGGTGTGGGGGCTGTGCTTTGGCAAAGTGGGTGGGGTTATATCCTTCCTGTTTGGCCCTGTCCGGGGGGTGTCCTCGGATGGGGCCACAGTGTCTCCTGACCCCTCCTGCCTCAGCCTCCAGTATTTATGCTGCAGTAGTTTGTGTCGGGGGGCTAGGGTCAGTTTGTTATATCTGGAGTACTTCTCCTGTCCTATTCGGTGTCCTGTGTGAATCTAAGTGTGCATTCTCTAATTCTCTCCTTCTCTCTTTCTTTCTTTCTCTCTCTCGGAGGACCTGAGCCCTAGGACCATGCCCCAGGACTACCTGACATGATGACTCCTTGCAGTCCCCAGTCCACCTGGCCGTGCTGCTGCTCCAGTTTCAACTGACCTGAGCCCTAGGACCATGCCCCAGGACTACCTGACATGATGACTCCTTGCAGTCCCCAGTCCACCTGGCCGTGCTGCTGCTCCAGTTTCAACTGACCTGAGCCCTAGGACCATGCCCCAGGACTACCTGACATGATGACTCCTTGCTGTCCCCAGTCCACCTGACCGTGCTGCTGCTCCAGTTTCAACTGTTCTGCCTTATTATTATTCGACCATGCTGGTCATTTATGAACATTTGAACATCTTGGCCATGTTCTGTTATAATCTCCACCCGGCACAGCCAGAAGAGGACTTGCCACCCCACATAGCCTGGTTCCTCTCTAGGTTTCTTCCTAGGTTTTGGCCTTTCTAGGGAGTTTTTCCTAGCCACCGTGCTTCTACACCTGCATTGCTTGCTGTTTGGGGCTTTAGGCTGGGTTTCTGTACAGCACTTTTTCGATATCAGCTGATGTACGAAGGGCTTTATAAATACATTTTATTTGATTTGAAGAAGGTAGAAACTAGGGCCTGTAGGACCTGCCTTGTTGGTAGTGATATGAAGGTAGAGCAGCACTTTATTATGGACAGACTTCTCCCCATCTTAGCTACTGTTGACCATGACAGTTTACAATCCATGGTTACTCCATGGTTACTCGTTTTGGCCTGAGGGTCGTTTTGGCCTGAGGGTCGTTTTGGCCCGAGGGTCGTTTTGGCCCGAGGGTCGTTTTGGCCAGAGGGTCGTTTTGGCCCGAGGGTCGTTTTGGCCCGAGGGTCGTTTTGGCCCGAGGGTCGTTTTGGCCCGAGGGTCGTTTAGGCCCGAGGGTCATTTTGGCTTGAGGGTCGTTTTGGCCCGAGGGTCGTTTAGGCCCGAGGGTCGTTTTGGCCCGAGGGTCGTTTTGGCCCGAGGGTCGTTTTGGCCTGAGGGTCGCTTTGCCGTGAATAGTCAACTTGACCAGCGATAATATAGCAAGCAAGAGTTGACGGAGAATCCACACATCAGGTGCGACTCCAACTCTCTCGCTGCAGTGTCCCTGTGCAAAAATGGTCTCTGCGATGCACATAGCAACCATCTACCTGCTTCTCTACGGACAGTTTAGACAAGTCGCAATGGACGGTCAGAAACTGAAAGATGGAGCAGAGAGGGAGAGAAGTCACACACACCCAGGCCGTGAGCGGGCAAACAGGCCCAACCCCACTATTACACACGCCCAGGCCCAACCCCCACTATTACACACGCCCAGGCCCAACCCCCACTATTACACACGCCCAGGCCCAACCCCCACTATTACACACGCCCAGGCCCAACCCCCATTATTACACACGCCCAGGCTCAACCCCCACTATTACACACGCCCAGGCTCAACCCCCACTATTACACACGCCCAGGCCCAACCCCCACTATTACACACACCCAGGCTGTGAGCGGGCAAACACGCCCAACCCCCACTATTACACATGCCCAGGCCCAACCCCCATTATTACACACGCCCAGGCCCAACCCCCACTATTACACACGCCCAGGCCCAACCCCCATTATTACACACGCCCAGGCCCAACCCCACTATTACACACTCCCAGGCCCAACCCCCACTATTACACACGCCCAGGCCGTGAGCGGGCAAACAGGCCCAACCCCACTATTACACACGCCCAGGCCCAACCCCCCCACTATCACACACACCCAGGCCCAACCCCCACTATTACACACGCCCAGGCCCAACCCCCACTATTACACACGCCCAGGCCCAACCCCCACTATTACACACGCCCAGGCCCAACCCCCACTATTACACACGCCCAGGCCCAACCCCCACTATTACACACGCCCAGGCCGAACCCCCATTATTACACACGCCCAGGCCCAACCTCCACTATTACAGACGCCTAGGCCCAACCCCCACTATTACACACGCCCAGGCCCAACCCCCACTATTACACACGCCCAGGCCCAAACCCCACTATTACACACGCCCAGGCCCAACCCCCACTATTACACACGCCCAGGCCCAACCCCCACTATTACACACGCCCAGGCCCAACCCCACTATTACACACGCCCAGGCCGTGAGCGGGCAAACAGGCCCAACCCCCACTATTACACACGCCCAGGCCCAACCCCCACTATTACACACGCCCAGGCCCAACCCCCACTATTACACACGCCCAGGCCCAACCCCCACTATTATACACGCCCAGGCCCAACCCCCACTATTACACACGCCCAGGCCCAACCCCCATTATTACACACGCCCAGGCCCAACCCCCACTATTACACACGCCCAGGCCCAACCCCCACTATTACACACGCCCAGGCCCAACCCCCACTATTACACACGCCCAGGCCCAACCCCCACTATTACACACGCCCAGGCCGAACCCCCATTATTACACACGCCCAGGCCCAACCTCCACTATTACACACGCCTAGGCCCAACCCCCACTATTACACATGTCCAGGCCCAACCCCACTATTACACACGCCCAGGCCCAACCCCCCCATTATTACACACGCCCAGGCCCAACCTCCACTATTACACACGCCCAGGCCCAACCCCCACTATTACACACGCCCAGGCCCAACCCCCACTATTACACACGCCCAGGCCCAACCCCCACTATTACACACGCCCAGGCCGAACCCCCATTATTACACACGCCCAGGCCCAACCTCCACTATTACACACGCCCAGGCCCAACCCCCACTATTACACACGCCCAGGCCGTGAGCGGGCAAACAGGCCCAACCCCCACTATTACACACGCCCAGGCCCAACCCCCACTATTACACACGCACTAAAACTCTTTAACATCATACTTAGCTCTGGCATCTTCCCCAATATTTGGAACCAAGGACTGATCACCCCAATCCACAAAAGTGGAGACAAATTTGACCCCAATAACTACCGTGGAATATGTGTCAACAGTAACCTTGGGAAAATCCTCTGCATTATTATTAACAGCAGACTCGTACATTTCCTCAATGAAAACAATGTACTGAGCAAATGTCAAATTGGCTTTTTACCAAATTACCGTACAACAGACCATGTATTCACCCTGCACACCTTAATTGACAACCAAACAAACCAAAACAAAGGCAAAGTCTTCTCATGCTTTGTTGATTTCAAAAAAGCCTTCGACTCAATCTGGCATGAGGGTCTGCTATACAAACTGATGGAAAGTGGTGTTGGGGGTAAAACATATGACATTATGAAAACCATGTACACAAACAACAAGTGTGCGGTTAAAATTGGCAAAAAACACACAAATGTATTCCCACAGGGTCGTGGGGTGAGACAGGGATGCAGCTTAAGCCCCACCCTCTTCAACATATATATCAACGAACTGGCGCGGGCACTAGAAAAGTCTGCAGCACCCGGCCTCCCCCTGCTAGAATCCGAAGTCAAATGTCTGCTGTTTGCTGATGATCTGGTGCTTCTGTCACCAACCAAGGAGGGCCTACAGCAGCACCTAGATCTCATGCACAGATTCTGTCAGACCTGGGCCCTGACAGTAAATCTCAGTGAGACCAAAATAATGGTGTTCCAAAAAAGGTCCAGTCGCCAGGACCACAAATGCTGACATCGTATATAGACTTGTTTATACTGTAATATTGACTGTATGTTTGTTTTACTCCATGTGTAACTCTGTGTCGTTGTATCTGTCGAACTGCTTTACTTTATCTTGGCCAGGTCGCAATTGTAAATGAGAACTTGTTCTCAACTTGCCTACCTGGTTAAATAAAGGTGAAATAATTTTTTTAATACAAATTCCATTTAGACACCGTTGCCCTAGAGCACACAAACTATACATACCTTGGCCTAAACATCAGCGCCACAGGTAACTTCCACAAAGCTGTGAACGATCTGAGAGACAAGGCAAGAAGGGCATTCTATGCCATCAAAAGGAACATAAAATTCAACATACCAATTAGGATCTGGCTAAAAATACTTGAATCAGTCCACAGCGCCCATTGCCCTTTATGGTTGTGAGGCCTGGCAACAAACACAAACACACCCCACAGAGCCCCAGAACAGAAACACAATTAGACCCAACCAAATCATGAGAAAAACAAAATGATAATTACTTGACATATTGGAGAGAAGTAACAAAAAAAAACAGAGCAAACTAGAATGTTATTTGGCCCTAAACAGAGAATAAACAGTGGCAGAATACCTGACCACTGTGACTGACCGAAAATTAAGGAAAGCTTTGACTATGTACAGACTCAGTGAGCATTAGCCTCGCTATTGAGAAAGACCGCCGTAGGCAGACATAGCTCTCAAGAGAAGACAGGCTATGTGCTCACTGCCCACAAAATGAGGTGGAAACTGAGCTGCACTTCCTAACCTCCTGCCCAATGTATGACCATATTAGAGACACATATTCCCCTCAGATTACACAGATCCACAAAGAATTCGAAAAGTAATCAAATTTTGATAAACTCCCATATCTACTGGGTGAAATTCCACAGTGTGCATCACAGCAGCAAGATTTGTGACCTGTTGCCACGAGAAAAGGGCAACCAGTGAAGAACAAACACCATTGTAAATACAACCCATATTTATGCTTATTTATTTTATCTTGTGTACCGTTAACCATTTGTACATTGTTACAACACTGTATATATACATAATATGACATTTGTAATGTCTTAATTGTTTTGAAACTTCTGTATGTGTAATGTGTACTGTTAATTTCTATTGTTTATTTCACTTTTGTATATTATCTACCTCACATGCTTTGGCAATGTTATCACATGTTTCCCATGCCAATAAAGATCAATGTTATCATGTTTCCCATGCCAATAAAGATCAATGTTATCACATGTTTCCCATGTCAATAAAGATCAATGTTATCATGTTTCCCATGCCAATAAAGATCAATGTTATCATGTTTCCCATGCCAATAAAGATCAATGTTATCATGTTTCCCATGCCAATAAAGATCAATGTTATCACATGTTTCCCATGCCAATAAAGATCAATGTTATCACATGTTTCCCATGCCAATAAAGATCAATGTTATCATGTTTCCCATGCCAATAAAGATCAATGTTATCATGTTCCCCATGCCAATAAAGATCAATGTTATCACATGTTTCCCATGCCAATAAAGATCAATGTTATCACATGTTTCCCATGCCAATAAAGATCAATGTTATCACATGTTTCCCATGCCAATAAAGATCAATGTTATCATGTTTCCCATGCCAATAAAGATCCATGTTATCACACGTTTCCCATGCCAATAAAGATCAATGTTATCATGTTTCCCATGCCAATAAAGATCAATGTTATCATGTTTCCCATGCCAATAAAGATCAATGTTATCACACGTTTCCCATGCCAATAAAGATCAATGTTATCACACGTTTCCCATGCCAATAAAGATCAATGTTATCATGTTTCCCATGCCAATAAAGATCCATGTTATCATGTTTCCCATGCCAATAAAGATCAATGTTATCATGTTTCCCATGCCAATAAAGATCAATGTTATCACACGTTTCCCATGCCAATAAAGATCAATGTTATCACGTTTCCCATGCCAATAAAGATCAATGTTATCACACGTTTCCCATGCCAATAAAGATCAATGTTATCATGTTTTCCATGCCAATAAAGATCCATGTTATCATGTTTCCCATGCCAATAAAGATCAATGTTATCATGTTTCCCATGCCAATAAAGATCAATGTTATCATGTTTCCCATGCCAATAAAGATCAATGTTATCATGTTTCCCATGCCAATAAAGATCAATGTTATCATGTTTCCCATGCCAATAAAGATCAATGTTATCATGTTTCCCATGCAAATAAAGATCAATGTTATCATGTTTCCCATGCCAATAAAGATCAATGTTATCATGTTTCCCATGCCAATAAAGATCAATGTTATCACATGTTTCCCATGCCAATAAAGATCCATGTTATCATGTTTCCCATGCCAATAAAGATCAATGTTATCATGTTCCCCATGCCAATAAAGATCAATGTTATCATGTTCCCCATGCCAATAAAGATCAATGTTATCACATGTTTCCCATGCCAATAAAGATCAATGTTATCACATGTTTCCCATGCCAATAAAGATCAATGTTATCACATGTTTCCCATGCCAATAAAGATCAATGTTATCATGTTTCCCATGCCAATAAAGATCCATGTTATCACACGTTTCCCATGCCAATAAAGATCAATGTTATCATGTTTCCCATGCCAATAAAGATCAATGTTATCATGTTTCCCATGCCAATAAAGATCAATGTTATCACACGTTTCCCATGCCAATAAAGATCAATGTTATCACACGTTTCCCATGCCAATAAAGATCAATGTTATCATGTTTCCCATGCCAATAAAGATCCATGTTATCATGTTTCCCATGCCAATAAAGATCAATGTTATCATGTTTCCCATGCCAATAAAGATCAATGTTATCACACGTTTCCCATGCCAATAAAGATCAATGTTATCACGTTTCCCATGCCAATAAAGATCAATGTTATCACACGTTTCCCATGCCAATAAAGATCAATGTTATCATGTTTTCCATGCCAATAAAGATCCATGTTATCATGTTTCCCATGCCAATAAAGATCAATGTTATCATGTTTCCCATGCCAATAAAGATCAATGTTATCATGTTTCCCATGCCAATAAAGATCAATGTTATCATGTTTCCCATGCCAATAAAGATCAATGTTATCATGTTTCCCATGCCAATAAAGATCAATGTTATCATGTTTCCCATGCAAATAAAGATCAATGTTATCATGTTTCCCATGCCAATAAAGATCAATGTTATCATGTTTCCCATGCCAATAAAGATCAATGTTATCACATGTTTCCCATGCCAATAAAGATCCATGTTATCATGTTTCCCATGCCAATAAAGATCAATGTTATCATGTTTCCCATGCCAATAAAGATCAATGTTATCACATGTTTCCCATGCCAATAAAGATCAATGTTATCATGTTTCCCATGCCAATAAAGATCAATGTTATCACATGTTTCCCATGCCAATAAAGATCAATGTTATCATGTTTCCCATGCCAATAAAGATCAATGTTATCATGTTTCCCATGCCAATAAAGATCAATGTTATCATGTTTCCCATGCCAATAAAGATCAATGTTATCACATGTTTCCCATGCCAATAAAGATCCATGTTATCATGTTTCCCATGCCAATAAAGATCAATGTTATCACATGTTTCCCATGCCAATAAAGATCAATGTTATCACATGTTTCCCATGCCAATAAAGATCCATGTTATCATGTTTCCCATGCCAATAAAGATCAATGTTATCATGTTTCCCATGCAAATAAAGATCAATGTTATCACATGTTTCCCATGCCAATAAAGATCAATGTTATCATGTTTCCCATGCCAATAAAGATCAATGTTATCACATGTTTCCCATGCCAATAAAGATCAATGTTATCACATGTTTCCCATGCCAATAAAGATCAATGTTATCACATGTTTCCCATGCCAATAAAGATCAATGTTATCATGTTTCCCATGCCAATAAAGATCAATGATAACACATGTTTCCCATGCCAATAAAGATCAATGTTATCATGTTTCCCATGCCAATAAAGATCAATGTTATCATGTTTCCCATGCCAATAAAGATCAATGTTATCATGTTTCCCATGCCAATAAAGATCAATGATAACACATGTTTCCCATGCCAATAAAGATCAATGTTATCATGTTTCCCATGCCAATAAAGATCAATGTTATCATGTTTCCCATGCCAATAAAGATCAATGATAACACATGTTTCCCATGCCAATAAAGATCAATGTTATCATGTTTTCCATGCCAATAAAGATCAATGTTATCATGTTTCCCATGCCAATAAAGATCAATGTTATCATGTTTTCCATGCCAATAAAAAAAAAGATCAATGTTATCATGTTTCCCATGCCAATAAAGATCAATGTTATCACATGTTTCCCATGCCAATAAAGATCAATGTTATCACATGTTTCCCATGCCAATAAAGATCAATGTTATCATGTTTCCCATGCCAATAAAGATCAATGTTATCATGTTTCCCATGCCAATAAAGATCAATGTTATCACATGTTTCCCATGCCAATAAAGATCAATGTTATCACATGTTTCCCATGCCAATAAAGATCAATGTTATCATTTTTCCCATGCCAATAAAGATCAATGTTATCATGTTTCCCATGCCAATAAATATCAATGTTATCATGTTTCCCATGCCAATAAAGATCAATGTTAACACATGTTTCCCATGCCAATAAAGATCCATGTTATCATGTTTCCCATGCCAATAAAGATCAATGTTATCACATGTTTCCCATGCCAATAAAGATCAATGTTATCATGTTTCCCATGCCAATAAAGATCAATGTTATCACATGTTTCCCATGCCAATAAAGATCAATGTTATCATGTTTCCCATGCCAATAAAGATCAATGATAACACATGTTTCCCATGCCAATAAAGATCAATGTTATCATGTTTCCCATGCCAATAAAGATCAATGTTATCATGTTTCCCATGCCAATAAAGATCAATGATAACACATGTTTCCCATGCCAATAAAGATCAATGTTATCATGTTTTCCATGCCAATAAAGATCAATGTTATCATGTTTCCCATGCCAATAAAGATCAATGTTATCATGTTTTCCATGCCAATAAAAAAAAAGATCAATGTTATCATGTTTCCCATGCCAATAAAGATCAATGTTATCACATGTTTCCCATGCCAATAAAGATCAATGTTATCACATGTTTCCCATGCCAATAAAGATCAATGTTATCATGTTTCCCATGCCAATAAAGATCAATGTTATCATGTTTCCCATGCCAATAAAGATCAATGTTATCACATGTTTCCCATGCCAATAAAGATCAATGTTATCACATGTTTCCCATGCCAATAAAGATCAATGTTATCATTTTTCCCATGCCAATAAAGATCAATGTTATCATGTTTCCCATGCCAATAAATATCAATGTTATCATGTTTCCCATGCCAATAAAGATCAATGTTAACACATGTTTCCCATGCCAATAAAGATCCATGTTATCATGTTTCCCATGCCAATAAAGATCAATGTTATCACATGTTTCCCATGCCAATAAAGATCAATGTTATCATGTTTCCCATGCCAATAAAGATCAATGTTATCACATGTTTCCCATGCCAATAAAGATCAATGTTATCATGTTTCCCATGCCAATAAAGATCAATGTTATCACATGTTTCCCATTAATTGAATTGAGAAAAAAAAAAGAGAAAAGCCTTTGCCTTTTGACTAAATGCTTTAAAATAAGTGACTTGTTTGCCAGTAAGGGACCAGGTCAGTCAAACACGCACACACTGATACACACACACTGATACACACACACACACACTGATACACACACACACTGATACACACACACACTGATACACACACACACTGATACACACACACACTGATACACACACACACTGATACACACACACACACTGATACACACACACACTGATACACAGACACACACACTGATACACAGACACACTGATACACACACACACTGATACACACACAGACACACAGACACACACACACACTGATACACACACAGACACACAGTCACCCAGCACAACACCCAGCATGGCTAGCTGAGTAGCCTAGCTAATAATAGTGACAGAACGGCCGGGAGGCTAAACAGTTTGCACGTCTTACGTCTTCGTGGAGGAATTATATCACAGCAACGAGTGCAACATAGCGATCATAATATGACATTGAAGGCAATATGTTTAAACTAATAGTAAACCTAGACTATAGACTTGCCGGCATTCGGTCATGACTCATACACTGTACAGCGAAACAGAAACCATGAACGTAACACAGTAGTCAGTGTGACACAGCACAGGAAATGACAAAGATCATTAGCACCATTAGTACCAGCATTACAAGTTACAGTCATAACATAAAGCTCTGGGTTAAAAAACTAAGAGGCCACTCCAAATTAACAGACCTGTACGCTATGATTTTAGATGCATATCTGCTTTATTTATGAGATTATCAGTAGGACTGTAATCGGGGGGAGACATACAATCAATGACTTGCACAAATAATACAAGTTTAAGTTATTTACAATTTATTATAATGTTATTTACAATGTTAATATCATTCTGCAGAGCAACCAGATGTGCAGAAACAGAGAGAGAGAGAGAGAGAGAGAGAGACAGAGAGTGAGAGAGACACAGAGACAGAGAGAGAGTGAGAGAGACACAGAGAGAGAGAGAGAGAGAGAGAGAGAGAAGAGCGAGAGAGAGAGAGGTGGAGAGGTAGAGAGAGAGAGTGAGAGAGAGAGAGAGAGAGAGAGAGAGAGAGAGAGTCCTTCTGTGGCTCAGTTGGTAGAGCATGGCGCTTGTAACGCCAGGGTAGTGGGTTCGATTCCCGGGACCACCCATACGTAGAATGTATGCACACATGACTGTAAGTCGCTTTGGATAAAAGCGTCAGCTAAATGGCATATATTTTATTATATTAGAGAGAGAGAGTGAGAGCGAGAGAGAGAGAGACAGAGAGACAGAGAGAGAGAGAGGTGGAGAGACAGAGAGAGACAGAGAGAGACAGAGAGAGAGAGAGAGAGAGAGAGAGAGAGAGAGAGAGAGACAGAGAGGGAGAGAGGTTCAAAGCCCAGTATAGGGAAAGTGGAAAGAGTCATTCCCAACGTATTCCACTCCAAAGATGTCACAAACAGAAAATGGCCGACCTACAATGAAGTAACTCACTCCTTGTTCTGCTCAGTGTGTCTTGTCATTCTGTGTCTTGTCCTTCTGTAGCTCAGTTGGTAGAGCATGGCGCTTGTAACGCCAGGGTAGTGGGTTCGATCCCCGGGACCACCCATACGTAGAATGTATGCACACATGACTGTAAGTCGCTTTGGATAAAAGCGTCTGCTAAATGGCATATATATACAAAAACCTTCAGCCAGTGGTAGTGCATTTGTCAAAGGAGGCCTGGAAACACGCCCATCAGAGACAGGAACATGAGAGAAGACCCATAGAGAAAGGAGGCCTGGAAACACGCCCATCAGAGAGGACAGGAACATGAGAGAAGACCCATAGAGAAAGGAGGCCTGGAAACACGCCCATCAGAGAGGACAGGAACATGAGAGAAGACCCATAGAGAAAGGAGGCCTGGAAACACGCCCATCAGAGACAGGAACATGAGAAGACCCATAGAGAAAGGAGGCCTGGAAACACGCCCATCAGAGAGGACAGGAACATGAGGAGAAGATCAGAGAGGACAGGAACATAGAGACCCAAGAAAGGAGGCCTGGAAACACGCCCATCAGAGAGGACAGGAACATGAGAGAAGACCCATAGAGAAAGGAGGCCTGGAAACACGCCCATCAGAGAGGACAGGAACATGAGAGAAGACCCATAGAGAAAGGAGGCCTGGAAACACGCCCATCAGAGAGGACAGGAACATGAGAGAAGACCCATAGAGAAAGGAGGCCTGGAAACACGCCCATCAGAGAGGACAGGAACATGAGAGAAGACCCATAGAGAAAGGAGGCCTGGAAACACGCCCATCAGAGAGGACAGGAACATGAGAGAAGACCCATAGAGAAAGGAGGCCTGGAAACACGCCCATCAGAGAGGACAGGAACATGAGAGAAGACCCATAGAGAAAGGAGGCCTGGAAACACGCCCATCATAGAGGACAGGAACATGAGAGAAGACCCATAGAGAAAGGAGACCTGGAAACACGCCCATCAGAGAGGACAGGAACATGAGAGAAGACCCATAGAGAAAGGAGGCCTGGAAACACGCCCATCAGAGAGGACAGGAACATGAGAGAAGACCCATAGAGAAAGGAGGCCTGGAAACACGCCCATCAGAGAGGACAGGAACATGAGAGAAGACCCATAGAGAAAGGAGGCCTGGAAACACGCCCATCAGAGAGGACAGGAACATGAGAGAAGACCCATAGAGAAAGGAGGCCTGGAAACACGCCCATCAGAGAGGACAGGAACATGAGAGAAGACCCATGAGAGAGACCCAAAGGAGGCCTGGAAACACGCCCATCAGAGACAGGAACAGGAACATGAGAGGAGAGACGCCCATAGAGAAAGAGAGGCCTAGAGAAAGGAGGGAAACACGCCCATCAGAGGACAGGAACATGAGAGAAGACCCATACAGAAACACGCCCATCAGAGACAGGAACATGAGAAGACCCATAGAGAAAGGAGGCCTGGAAACACGCCCATCAGAGAGGACAGGAACATGAGAGAAGACCCATAGAGAAAGGAGGCCTGGAAACACGCCCATCAGAGAGGACAGGAACATGAGAAGACCCATAGAGAAAGGAGGCCTGGAAACACGCCCATCAGAGGACAGGAACATGAGAAGACCCATAGAGAAAGGAGGCCTGGAAACACGCCCATCAGAGAGGACAGGAACATGAGAGAAGACCCATAGAGAAAGGAGGCCTGGAAACACGCCCATCAGAGAGGACAGGAACATGAGAGAAGACCCATAGAGAAAGGAGGCCTGGAAACACGCCCATCAGAGAGGACAGGAACATGAGAGAAGACCCATAGAGAAAGGAGGCCTGGAAACACGCCCATCAGGAACAGAGGACAGGAACATGAGAGAAGACCCATAGAGAAAGGAGGCCTGGAAACACGCCCATCAGAGAGGACAGGAACATGAGAGAAGACCCATAGAGAAAGGAGGCCTGGAAACACGCCCATCAGAGAGGACAGGAACATGAGAGAAGACCCATAGAGAAAGGAGGCCTGGAAACACGCCCATCAGAGAGGACAGGAACATGAGAGAAGACCCATAGAGAAAGGAGGCCTGGAAACACGCCCATCAGAGACAGGAACATGAGAGAAGACCCATAGAGAAAGGAGGCCTGGAAACACGCCCATCAGAGAGGACAGGAACATGAGAGAAGACCCATAGAGAAAGGAGGCCTGGAAACACGCCCATCAGAGAGGACAGGAACATGAGAGAAGACCCATAGAGAAAGGAGGCCTGGAAACACGCCCATCAGAGAGGACAGGAACATGAGAGAAGACCCATAGAAAGGAGGCCTGGAAACACGCCCATCAGAGAGGACAGGAACATGAGAGAAGACCCATAGAGAAAGGAGGCCTGGAAACACGCCCATCAGAGAGGACAGGAACATGAGAGAAGACCCATAGAGAAAGGAGGAAACACTCCCATCAGAGAGGACAGGAACATGAGAAGACCCATAGAGAAAGGAGGCCTGGAAACACGCCCATCAGAGAGGACAGGAACATGAGAGAAGACCCATAGAGAAAGGAGACCTGGAAACACTCCCATCAGAGACAGGAACATGAGAGAAGACCCATAGAGAAAGGAGGCCTGGAAACACGCCCATCAGAGAGGACAGGAACATGAGAGAAGACCCATAGAGAAAGGACAGAAGCCTTTTTCCCTCAGAGCAGAGCAGACATCCGTACCCTTCTGAGTGATAATGTCAGTTCAACGAGACCAGGTCAGAAAGAGGAGGCAGGCAGGTCACGGAACGTGTGATGGATGTAGTTAAAGTTGTTGGTAAATGTGGGCTCAGCTACAGAGGACACAAGACACACGAAGCTGCATATAACTCGAGAAAACATGGCCGACAATCATATTGTTACCAGCGGCAATTACTTCCTGACTTGACAAAGATGATATAATTGACAAGATGTCAGAGAGCAGTGAGTTACTGCGCCGCCTACTGGTTTCCTAGTGGTAATTACTTCCTGGTTGCTCTGCTATGCTAGGACGCTTCATCAACAGGCGGTAATTACTTCCTGACTTGACAAAGATGATATAATTGACAAGATGTCAGAGAGCAGTGAGTTACTGCGCCGCCTACTGGTTTCCTAGTGGTAATTACTTCCTGGTTGCTCTGCTTTGACTCTTCCTCACCGGTGGTATAAAATGCAGTATATATCATGTGATACATGTGATAGAGGGAGTAATGTAAGATATGTAAACATTATTAAAGTGGCCTGAGTTACTGTTTCAGTTTCACGCTACAAGCAGTTTAGTCAGCTCAACTTGCTCAATTTCCACATGACTCATTACTCAATACGAGAGGTAGTTGAGGTTTAAGGGTTTAGTGAGTGATTTGTCCAAAATAAAAACGCTTTTAAGTTTTGGAAATATTTAGAGGACTAACTTATTCCTTGACACCCATTCTGAAACTAACTGCAGCTCTATGTTAAGTGTTGCAGTCATTTCAGTCGCTGTAGTAGCTGACGTGTACAGTGTTGAGTCATCCACATACATAGACTCACTGGCTTTACTCAAATGTCATTGGCATGTTGTTGGTAAAGATTGAAAAAAGAAGGTGCCAAACAGCTGCCCTGGGGAATTCCTGATTCCACCTTGATTTTGTTGTACAGGCTTCCATTAAAGAACACTGTGTTCTGTTAGACAGGTAGCTCTGGGGCGGCAGGTAGCCTAGCGGTTAGAGCGGTAGGACAGTAACCGAGAGATTGCTGGATATTATCCCTGAGCTGACAAGGTAAAACTCTGTCCTTCTTCTGACAGGTCGCTCTGGGGCGGCAGGTAGCCTAGTGGTTAGAGCACATACATAGACACTCTGGCTTTACTCAATAGCATGTAGCATGTTGCTAGTAAAGACTCAATAGCATGTAGCATATCGCTAGTAAAAACTCAAATACATGTAGCATATCGCTAGTAAAGACTCAATAGCATGTAGCATTTCGCTAGTAAAGACTCAATAGCATGTAGCATGTCACTAGTAAAGACTCAAATGCATGTAGCATATCGCTAGTAAAGACTCAAATACATGTAGCATATCGCTAGTAAAGACTCAATAGCATGTAGCATGTCGTTAGTAAAGACTCAATAGCATGTAGCATGTCGCTAGTAAAGGCTCAATAGCATGTAGCATGTCACTAGTAAAGACTCAATACCATGTAGCATGTCGCTAGTAAAGACTCAATAGCATGTAGCATGTCGCTAGTAAAGACTCAATAGCATGTAGCATGTCGCTAGTAAAGACTCAATACCATGTAGCATGTCGCTAGTAAAGACTCAATAGCATGTAGCATGTCGCTAGTAAAGACTCAATAGCATGTAGCATGTCGCTAGTAAAGACTCAATAGCATGTAGCATGTTGCTAGTAAAGACTCAATAGCATGTAGCATATCGCTAGTAAAAACTCAAATACATGTAGCATATCGCTAGTAAAGACTCAATAGCATGTAGCATTTCGCTAGTAAAGACTCAATAGCATGTAGCATGTCACTAGTAAAGACTCAAATGCATGTAGCATATCGCTAGTAAAGACTCAAATACATGTAGCATATCGCTAGTAAAGACTCAATAGCATGTAGCATGTCGTTAGTAAAGACTCAATAGCATGTAGCATGTCGCTAGTAAAGGCTCAATAGCATGTAGCATGTCACTAGTAAAGACTCAATACCATGTAGCATGTCGCTAGTAAAGACTCAATAGCATGTAGCATGTCGCTAGTAAAGACTCAATAGCATGTAGCATGTCGCTAGTAAAGACTCAATACCATGTAGCATGTCGCTAGTAAAGACTCAATAGCATGTAGCATGTCGCTAGTAAAGACTCAATACCATGTAGCATGTCGCTAGTAAAGACTCAATAGCATGTAGCATGTTGCTAGTAAAGACTCAATAGCATGTAGCATATCGCTAGTAAAAACTCAAATACATGTAGCATATCGCTAGTAAAGACTCAATAGCATGTAGCATTTCGCTAGTAAAGACTCAATAGCATGTAGCATGTCACTAGTAAAGACTCAAATGCATGTAGCATATCGCAGTAAAGACTCAAATACATGTAGCATATCGCTAGTAAAGACTCAATAGCATGTAGCATGTCGTTAGTAAAGACTCAATAGCATGTAGCATGTCGCTAGTAAAGGCTCAATAGCATGTAGCATGTCACTAGTAAAGACTCAATACCATGTAGCATGTCGCTAGTAAAGACTCAATAGCATGTAGCATGTCGCTAGTAAAGACTCAATAGCATGTAGCATGTCGCTAGTAAAGACTCAATACCATGTAGCATGTCGCTAGTAAAGACTCAATAGCATGTAGCATGTCGCTAGTAAAGACTCAATAGCATGTAGCATGTCGCTAGTAAAGACTCAATACCATGTAGCATGTCGCTAGTAAAGACTCAATAGCATGTAGCATATCGCTAGTAAAAACTCAAATACATGTAGCATATCGCTAGTAAAGACTCAATAGCATGTAGCATTTCGCTAGTAAAGACTCAATAGCATGTAGCATGTCGCTAGTAAAGACTCAAATGCATGTAGCATATCGCTAGTAAAGACTCAAATACATGTAGCATATCGCTAGTAAAGACTCAATAGCATGTAGCATGTCGTTAGTAAAGACTCAATACCATGTAGCATGTCGCTAGTAAAGACTCAATAGCATGTAGCATGTCGCTAGTAAAGACTCAATAGCATGTAGCATGTCGCTAGTAAAGACTCAATACCATGTAGCATGTCGCTAGTAAAGACTCAATAGCATGTAGCATGTCGCTAGTAAAGACTCAATAGCATGTAGCATGTCGCTAGTAAAGACTCAATACCATGTAGCATGTCGCTAGTAAAGACTCAATAGCATGTAGCATGTCGCTAGTAAAGACTCAATAGCATGTAGCATGTCGCTAGTAAAGACTCAATAGCATGTAGCATGTCGCTAGTAAAGACTCAATAGCATGTAGCATGTCGCTAGTAAAGACTCAAATGCATGTAGCATGTCGCTAGTAAAGACTCAATACCATGTAGCATGTCGCTAGTAAAGACTCAATAGCATGTAGCATGTCGCTAGTAAAGAATCAATAGCATGTAGCATGTCGCTAGTAAAGACTCAATACCATGTAGCATGTCGCTAGTAAAGACTCAATAGCATGTAGCATGTCGCTAGTAAAGACTCAATAGCATGTAGCATGTCGCTAGTAAAGACTCAATAGCATGTAGCATGTCACTAGTAAAGACTCAATAGCATGTAGCATGTCGCTAGTAAAGACTCAAATGCATGTAGCATGTCGCTAGTAAAGACTCAATAGCATGTAGCATGTCGCTAGTAAAGACTCAATAGCATGTAGCATGTCGCTAGTAAAGACTCAAATGCATGTAGTATGTCGTTAGTAAAGACTCAATAGCATGTAGCATGTCGTTAGTAAAAACTCAATAGCATGTAGCATGTCGCTAGTAAAGACTCAATAGCATGTAGCATATCGCTAGTAAAGACTCAATAGCATGTAGCATGTCGCTAATAAAGACTCAAATGCATGTAGCATGTCGCTAGTAAAGACTCAATAGCATGTCTAGTAAAGACTCAATAGCATGTAGCATGTCGTTAATATAATAATAATAATATAATAATATTATATCAGACGCTTTTATCCAAAGCGACTTACAGTCAATATGGGTGGTCCCGAGAATCGAACCCACTACCCTGGCGTTACAAGCGCCATGCTCTACCAACTGAGCTACAGAAGGACCACTCGTTAGCAAAGACTCAATAGCATGTAGCATGTTGTGAGTAAAGACTGACCAAGGGCCTTTCTCCCCTGATTGGTCAGTTTGTCTGGGCGGGCGGCTCTAGGAAGTCTTGGTGGTTCTAAACTTCTTCCATTTGAGACGGTGGACTCCAATCAAGTCGTAGAAACATCTCAAGGATGATCAATGTAAACAGGATGCACCTGAGCTCAATTTCAAGTCTCATAGTAAAAGGGTCTGAATACTTATGTAAATAAGGTATCTGTTTTATTTTTTTGCCCAAAATTCTAAAAGCCTGTTTTCGCTTTGTCATTATGGGGGTATTGTGATGTCATTATGGGTTATTGTGAGGTCATTATGTGGTATTGTGATGTCATTATGGGGTATTGTGATGTCATTATGGGGTATTGTGATGTCATTATGGGGTATTGTGATGTCATTATGTGGTATTGTGATGTCATTATGGGGTATTGTGATGTCATTATGGGGTATTGTGTGTAGATTGTTGAGGGAAACATTTTTTAAATCCATTTTAGAATAAGGTGTGGGAAACCAACCCACTGAACCTTCAGAACCACAGACCAGAACTACAGTACATAACATGACCAGCCTAGAACTGGCCCAAGAGACAGAATCACAGAGAGACCAGAACCACAGAACCAGACCAGAGACAGAACGCCACAGATAAGAACCACAGACCAGAGACAGAACCACAGACCAGAGACAGAACCACAGAACCAGACCAGAGACAGAACGCCACAGATAAGAACCACAGAACAGAGACAGAACCAGACCAGAGACAGAACCAGACCAGAGACAGAACCACAGAACCAGACCAGAGACAGAACCACAGAACCAGACCAGAGACAGAACCACAGAACAGAGACAGAACCAGACCAGAGACAGAACCACAGAACCAGACCAGAGACAGAACCACAGACCAGAGACAGAACCAGACCAGAGACAGAACCACAGACCAGAGACAGAACCACACAGATAAGAACCACAGAACAGAGACAGAACCAGACCAGAGACAGAACCACAGAACCAGAACAGAGACAGAGAGTGTATAAAACAGCAAATTCCAATTCTGTTTTCTGGGGCTCCACTCCATTGTAGTTTCGGGTCAGTACCGTTCAGAGAGTTTCAGTCTGTTGAAACGGAAGTGGTGCCCCAAACTCTCCGGTAGGAGGGTGTGTCTATATACTATAAGGATAGTCCTGTAGATACTGTATGACCACCTGGTTAAGCCCAGGTAGTGAATCTATCCTCTCCGCTCCGTACAACTCCACGATCCGTCCCCTACACAGCTGCTGTAAGGTCATGGGTCGCTCCCTGCGCCACGCCCTCCGCAGCCGCCTATGGGACGACTCCACGTAGAACCGCAGCAAGGAGAACAACGAATCAAAGGCCTTGTTACTGCCGTTGAGGCGGAAACTCTGACTGGTCAGGAGGACGCGGACACTGACGGGACCCCGGTCGCCGTGGTAACTGAGGGTGAAGAAGACGTCCGGCTGACTGCTGTCCCTGGCAACCACACAACCACACGACAGCACAACGTTACACAGGACCGAACAGCAAGGGGGGGCTGTGCTTGTTTGTATACCTGATGAGGAAGCTCCCAGGCGGTGTGTGTAGCAGGGTGTGGTGTATACCTGATGAGGAAGCTCCCAGGTGGTGTGTCAGTAGCAGGGTGTGGTGTATAGCTGATGAGGAAGCTCCCAGGCGGTGTGTGTAGCAGGGTGCGGTGTATACCTGACGAGGAAGCTCCCAGGCGGTGTGTGTAGCAGGGTGTGGTGTATACCTGATGAGGAAGCTCCCAGGCGGTGTGTGTAGCAGGGTGCGGTGTATACCTGATGAGGAAGCTCCCAGGCGGTGTGTGTAGCAGGGTGCGGTGTATACCTGATGAGGAAGCTCCCAGGCGGTGTGTGTAGCAGGATGTGGTGTATACCTGATGAGGAAGCTCCCAGGCAGTGTGTGTGTAGCAGGGTGTGGTGTACACCTGATGAGGAAGCTCCCAGGCGGTGTGAGTAGCAGGATGCGGAGTATACCTGACGAGGAAGCTCCCAGGCGGTGTGTGTAGCAGGGTGTGGTGTACACCTGATGAGGAAGCTCCCAGGCGGTGTGTGTAGCAGGGTGCGGTGTATACCTGATGAGGAAGCTCCCAGGCGGTGTGTCAGTAGCAGGGTGTGGTGTATAGCTGATGAGGAAGCTCCCAGGCGGTGTGTGTAGCAGGGTGCGGTGTATACCTGATGAGGAAGCTCCCAGGGTGTGGTGTACACCTGATGAGGAAGCTCCCAGGCGGTGTGTGTAGCAGGGTGTGGTGTACACCTGATGAGGAAGCTCCCAGGCGGTGTGTGAGTAGCAGGGTGTGGTGTACACCTGATGAGGAAGCTCCCAGGCGGTGTGTGTAGCAGGATGTGGTGTATACCTGATGAGGAAGCTCCCAGGCAGTGTGTGTGTAGCAGGGTGTGGTGTACACCTGATGAGGAAGCTCCCAGGCGGTGTGAGTAGCAGGATGCGGAGTATACCTGACGAGGAAGCTCCCAGGCGGTGTGTGTAGCAGGGTGTGGTGTACACCTGATGAGGAAGCTCCCAGGCGGTGTGTGTAGCAGGGTGCGGTGTATACCTGATGAGGAAGCTCCCAGGCGGTGTGTCAGTAGCAGGGTGTGGTGTATAGCTGATGAGGAAGCTCCCAGGCGGTGTGTGTAGCAGGGTGCGGTGTATACCTGATGAGGAAGCTCCCAGGTGGTGTGTCAGTAGCAGGGTGTGGTGTATAGCTGATGAGGAAGCTCCCAGGCGGTGTGTGTAGCAGGGTGCGGAGTATACATGACGAGGAAGCTCCCAGGCGGTGTGTGTAGCAGGGTGCGGTGTATACCTGATGAGGAAGCTCCCAGGCGGTGTGTGTAGCAGGGTGCGGTGTATACCTGATGAGGAAGCTCCCAGGCGGTGTGTGTAGCAGGGTGCGGTGTATACCTGATGAGGAAGCTCCCAGGCGGTGTGTCAGTAGCAGGGTGTGGTGTATACCTGATGAGGAAGCTCCCAGGCGGTGTGTGTAGCAGGGTGCGGTGTATACCTGATGAGGAAGCTCCCAGGTGGTGTGTCAGTAGCAGGGTGTGGTGTATAGCTGATGAGGAAGCTCCCAGGCGGTGTGTGTAGCAGGGTGCGGTGTATACCTGATGAGGAAGCTCCCAGGCGGTGTGTGTAGCAGGGTGTGGTGTATACCTGATGAGGAAGCTCCCAGGCGGTGTGTGTAGCAGGGTGTGGTGTATACCTGATGAGGAAGCTCCCAGGCGGTGTGTGTAGCAGGGTGTGGTGTATACCTTATGAGGAAGCTCCCAGGCGTTGTGTGTGTGTGTGGTGTATACCTGATGAGGAAGCTCCCAGGCGGTGTGTGTGTGTGTGTGGTGTATACCTGACGAGGAAGCTCCCAGGCGGTGTGTGTGTGTGTGGTGTATACCTGATGAGGAAGCTCCCAGGCGGTGTGTTTATCAGGGTGCGGAGTATACCTGACGAGGAAGCTCCCAGGCGGTGTGTGTGTGTGTGTGGTGTATACCTGATGAGGAAGCTCCCAGGCAGTGTGAGTAGCAGGATGCAGAGTATACCTGATGAGGAAGCTCCCAGGCAGTGTGTGTGTGGTGTATACCTGATGAGGAAGCTCCCAGGCGGTGTGTGTAGCAGGGTGCGGAGTATACCTGACGAGGAAGCTCCCAGGCGGTGTGTGTAGCAGGGTGCGGTGTATACCTGATGAGGAAGCTCCCAGGCGGTGTGTGTAGCAGGGTGCGGTGTATACCTGATGAGGAAGCTCCCAGGCGGTGTGTCAGTAGCAGGGTGTGGTGTATAGCTGATGAGGAAGCTCCCAGGCGGTGTGTGTAGCAGGGTGCGGTGTATACCTGATGAGGAAGCTCCCAGGTGGTGTGTCAGTAGCAGGGTGTGGTGTATAGCTGATGAGGAAGCTCCCAGGCGGTGTGTGTAGCAGGGTGCGGTGTATACCTGATGAGGAAGCTCCCAGGCGGTGTGTGTAGCAGGGTGTGGTGTATACCTGATGAGGAAGCTCCCAGGCGGTGTGTGTAGCAGGGTGTGGAGTATACCTGATGAGGAAGCTCCCAGGCGGTGTGAGTAGCAGGGTGTGGTGTATAGCTGATGAGGAAGCTCCCAGGCGGTGTGTGTAGCAGGATGTGGTGTATACCTGATGAGGAAGCTCCCAGGCGGTGTGAGTAGCAGGGTGTGGTGTATACCTGATGAGGAAGCTCCCAGGCGGTGTGTGTGTGTGTGTGGTGTATAGCTGATGAGGAAGCTCCCAGGCGGTGTGTGTAGCAGGGTGCGGTGTATACCTGATGAGGAAGCTCCCAGGTGGTGTGTCAGTAGCAGGGTGTGGTGTATAGCTGATGAGGAAGCTCCCAGGCGGTGTGTGTAGCAGGGTGCGGTGTATACCTGATGAGGAAGCTCCCAGGCGGTGTGTGTAGCAGGGTGTGGTGTACACCTGATGAGGAAGCTCCCAGGCGGTGTGTGTAGCAGGGTGTGGTGTACACCTGATGAGGAAGCTCCCAGGCGGTGTGTGAGTAGCAGGGTGTGGTGTACACCTGATGAGGAAGCTCCCAGGCGGTGTGTGTAGCAGGATGTGGTGTATACCTGATGAGGAAGCTCCCAGGCAGTGTGTGTGTAGCAGGGTGTGGTGTACACCTGATGAGGAAGCTCCCAGGCGGTGTGAGTAGCAGGATGCGGAGTATACCTGACGAGGAAGCTCCCAGGCGGTGTGTGTAGCAGGGTGTGGTGTACACCTGATGAGGAAGCTCCCAGGCGGTGTGTGTAGCAGGGTGCGGTGTATACCTGATGAGGAAGCTCCCAGGCGGTGTGTCAGTAGCAGGGTGTGGTGTATAGCTGATGAGGAAGCTCCCAGGCGGTGTGTGTAGCAGGGTGCGGTGTATACCTGATGAGGAAGCTCCCAGGTGGTGTGTCAGTAGCAGGGTGTGGTGTATAGCTGATGAGGAAGCTCCCAGGCGGTGTGTGTAGCAGGGTGCGGAGTATACATGACGAGGGCTCCCAGGCGGTGTGTGTAGCAGGGTGCGGTGTATACCTGATGAGGAGCTCCCAGGCGGTGTGTTGGGTGCGGTGTATACCTGATGAGGAAGCTCCCAGGCGGTGTGTCAGTAGCAGGGTGTGGTTGAAGCTCCCAGGCGGGTGTAGCAGGGTGCGGTGTATACCTGATGAGGAGCTCCCAGGTGGTGGTCAGCTTGGGTATAGCTGATGAGAAGGGTAGCAGGGTGCGGTGTATACCTGATGACACGGTGGTGTAGCAGGGTGTGGTGTATAGCTGAGGAGGACACTCCCAGGCGGGTGTGTGGCAGGGTGCGGTGTATACCTGATGAGGAGCTCCCAGGCTGTGTGTTGCAGGGTGCGGTGGGCCTCCTCCATCTCCATAGGGCCCCAGTAGTAGCCACTGTGAACCAGCTGACACTGGGAAGATACTCCTGCTGGCTGAAGAAGGGCCAGGGGTGGTCCAGGAGTCTGGGATCGGATCGGGCAAGTGGAGAAGAGGTCCAAGGCAGGGGAGAGGGACACTGGGGCTTGGCCAGGGGAGGGACACTGGGGCTTGGCCAGGGGAGAAGGACACTGGGGCTTGGCCAGGGGAGAGGGACACTGGGACTTGGCCAGGGAGAGGGACACTGGGGCTTGGCCAGGGGAGAGGGAAACTGGGGCTTGGACAGGGGAGAGGGACACTGAGGCTTGGCGAGGGGAGAGGGACACTGGGGCTTGGCCAGCGGAGAGGGACACTGGGGCTTGGCCAGCGGAGAGGGACACTGGGGCTTGGCGAGGGGAGAGGGACACTGGGTCTAGTAGCTTTAAAGCTGCTCTGTTGAGGCCACCAGGGATGGAGGGCACCGCCAGAACTGGTCTTGTCTGGAGGTGTGGTCCGGTTGTCTGTGCTCGTCTGGACCGTATTCTCTAGTTCTAAGAGTTGGATCTGATGTTCTAGGTTCTGTTGTTCTAAGAGTTCATTCTCTTGACCTAAGAGTTCAACGTTCTCGAGTTCTAGGAGTTGGTTCTGTTGTTCTTGAACGTGGTTCTGTTGTTCTACGTGTTCTAGGGTTTCCCCTGGAAGCTGCTGGGTTCCGTCCCGGTTCTGCGTGGGTGCCGTGTGGTTCTGCGATGGTTCCACTGTGGTTCCTGCCAGAGTGTCTCTGACCATCATACAGAAAAGAGCCCTCCACTGAATCCCCCATCCCCAGTAGTAGCCACTGTGAACCAGCTGACGGTGTGGGTGTCGCACTAGAAGATACTCCTGCTGGCTGAAGAAGTGCCGGAGGTGTCTGGGATCACTATCCCACATCCAAATCCACTATAGGGGCGAGGAGAGAGAGATCCAGAATGATCTGGAGAGATCCTGGGAGAAGAGACAGACAGATAGACAGGCGACACAGTGTTATTGAGGTGCTGTATAAAAACATAGGCTGGTCACACACACACAGACACACACACACACACACACACACAGACACACACACACACGCACGCACACAGACACAGACGACACACACACACCACTAAACGCTGGAAAGTTTAGTCTCCGTCTCAGGTTTCAAGGACTCCGTCATGGACGTAGTTGTTATGGGAACCCAGTAACGTAGGATGCTGATTGGTCTGTCACTTCGTGCTGCTTGTATTATGGTCTGTCTTGTTGTTGCTGTAGTGTAGAGTCGTTATCTGTCCTCGTTCATGCTGTGCCATGTTCCAACATCTAGTGGAAAGCATTCCCAGAAGAGTGGAGGCTGTTATAGCAGCAATGTTCCAACATCTAGTGGAAAGCCTTCCCAGAAGAGTGGAGGCTGTTATAGCAGCAATGTTCCAACATCTAGTGGAAAGCCTTCCCAGAAGAGTGGAGGCTGTTATAGCAGCAATGTTCCAACATCTAGTGGAAAGCCTTCCCAGAAGAGTGGAGGCTGTTATAGCAGCAATGTTCCTACATCTAGTGGAAAGCCTTCCCAGAAGACTGGAGGCCGTTATAGCAGCAATGTTCCAACATCTAGTGGAAAGCCTTCCCAGAAGAGTGGAGGCTGTTATAGCAGCAATGTTCCAACATCTAGTGGAAAGTCTTCCCAGAAGACTGGAGGCCGTTATAGCAGCAATGTTCCAACATCTAGTGGAAAGCCTTCCCAGAAGAGTAGAGGCTGTTATAGCAGCAATGTTCCAACATCTAGTGGAAAGCCTTCCCAGAAGAGTGGAGGCTGTTATAGCAGCAATGTTCCAACATCTAGTGGAAAGCCTTCCCCAGAAGAGTGGAGGCTGTTATAGCAGCAATGTTCCAACATCTAGTGGAAAGTCTTCCCAGAAGACTGGAGGCTGTTATAGCAGCAATGTTCCAACATCTAGTGGAAAGCCTTGCCAGAAGAGTGGAGGCTGTTATAGCAGCAATGTTCCAACATCTAGTGGAAAGCCTTCCCAGAAGACTGGAGGCTGTTATAGCAGCAATGTTCCAACATCTAGTAGAAAGCCTTCCCAGAAGAGTGGAGGCTGTTATAGCAGCAATGTTCCTACATCTAGTGGAAAGCCTTCCCAGAAGAGTGGAGGCTGTTATAACAGCAATGTTGCAACATCTAGTGGAAAGCCTTCCCAGAAGACTGGAGGCCGTTATAGCAGCAATGTTCCAACATCTAGTGGAAAGCCTTCCCAGAAGAGTGGAGGCTGTTATAGCAGCAATGTTCCAACATCTAGTGGAAAGTCTTCCCAGAAGACTGGAGGCCGTTATAGCAGCAATGTTCCAACATCTAGTGGAAAGCCTTCCCAGAAGAGTAGAGGCTGTTATAGCAGCAATGTTCCAACATCTAGTGGAAAGCCTTCCCAGAAGAGTGGAGGCTGTTATAGCAGCAATGTTCCAACATCTAGTGGAAAGCCTTGCCAGAAGAGTGGAGGCTGTTATAGCAGCAATGTTCCAACATCTAGTGGAAAGTCTTCCCAGAAGACTGGAGGCTGTTATAGCAGCAATGTTCCAACATCTAGTGGAAAGCCTTGCCAGAAGAGTGGAGGCTGTTATAGCAGCAATGTTCCAACATCTAGTGGAAAGCCTTCCCAGAAGACTGGAGGCTGTTATAGCAGCAATGTTCCAACATCTAGTAGAAAGCCTTCCCAGAAGAGTGGAGGCTGTTATAGCAGCAATGTTCCTACATCTAGTGGAAAGCCTTCCCAGAAGAGTGGAGGCTGTTATAACAGCAATGTTGCAACATCTAGTGGAAAGCCTTCCCAGAAGAGTGGAGGCTGTTATAGCAGCAATGTTCCTACATCTAGTGGAAAGCCTTCCCAGAAGAGTGGAGGCTGTTATAGCAGCAATGGTCCAACATCTAGTGGAAAGCCTTCCCAGAAGAGTGGAGGCTGTTATAGCTGCAATGCTCCAACATCTAGTGGAAAGCCTTCCCAGAAGAGTGGAGGCTGTTATAGCAGCAATGTTCCTACATCTAGTGGAAAGCCTTCCCAGAAGAGTGGAGGCTGTTATAGCAGCAATGTTCCAACATCTAGTGGAAAGCCTTCCCAGAAGAGTGGAGGCTGTTATAGCAGCAATGTTCCTACATCTAGTGGAAAGCCTTCCCAGAAGAGTGGAGGCTGTTATAACAGCAATGTTGCAACATCTAGTGGAAAGCCTTCACAGAAGAGTGGAGGCTGTTATAACAGCAATGTTCCAACATCTAGTGGAAAGCCTTCCCAGAAGACTGGAGGCTGTTATAACAGCAATGTTGCAACATCTAGTGGAAAGCCTTCCCAGAAGAGTGGAGGCTGTTATAGCAGCAATGTTCCAACATCTAGTGGAAAGCCTTCCCAGAAGAGTGGAGGCTGTTATAGCAGCAATGTTCCTACATCTAGTGGAAAGCCTTCCCAGAAGAGTGGAGGCTGTTATAACAGCAATGTTGCAACATCTAGTGGAAAGCCTTCCCAGAAGAGTGGAGGCTGTTATAACAGCAATGTTCCAACATCTAGTGGAAAGCCTTCCCAGAAGAGTGGAGGCTGTTATAACAGCAATGTTGCAACATCTAGTGGAAAGCCTTCCCAGAAGAGTGGAGGCTGTTATAACAGCAATGTTGCAACATCTAGTGGAAAGCCTTCCCAGAAGACTGGAGGCTGTTATAGCAGCAATGTTCCTACATCTAGTGGAAAGCCTTCCCAGAAGAGTGGAGGCTGTTATAACAGCAATGTTCCAACATCTAGTGGAAAGCCTTCCCAGAAGAGTGGAGGCTGTTATAACAGCAATGTTCCAACATCTAGTGGAAAGCCTTCCCAGAAGAGTGGAGGCTGTTATAGCAGCAATGTTCCTACATCTAGTGGAAAGCCTTCCCAGAAGAGTGGAGGCTGTTGCAGCAATGTTCCAACATCTAGTGGAAAGCCTTCCCAGAAGAGTGGAGGCTGTTATAGCAGCAATGTGACAACATCTAGTGGAAAGCCTTCCCAGAAGAGTGGAGGCTGTTATAGCAGCAATGTTCCAACATCTAGTGGAAAGCCTTCCCAGAAGAGTGGAGGCTGTTATAGCAGCAATGTTCCAACATCTAGTGGAAAGCCTTCCCAGAAGAGTGGAGGCTGTTATAGCAGCAATGTTCCAACATCTAGTGGAAAGCCTTCCCAGAAGAGTGGAGGCTGTTATAGCAGCAATGTTCCTACATCTAGTGGAAAGCCTTCCCAGAAGACAGGCTGTTATAGCAGTAATGTTCCAACATCTAGTGGAAAGCCTTGCCAGAAGAGTGGACTGTTATAGCAGCAATGTTCCAACATCTAGTGGAAAGTCTTCCCAGAAGACTGGAGGCATAGCAGCAATGTTCAACATCTAGTGGAAAGCCTTGCCAGAAGCTGGAGGCTGTTATAGCAGCAATGTTCCAACATCTAGTGGAAAGCCTTCCCAGAAGACTGGAGGCTGTTATAGCAGCAATGTTCCAACATCTCTGAAAGCCTTCCCAGAAGAGTGGAGGCTGTTATAGCAGCAATGTTCCTACATCTAGTGGAAAGCCTTCCCAGAAGAGTGGAGGCTGTTATAACAGCAATGTTGCAACAAGTGGAAAGCCTTCCCAGAAGAGTGGAGGCTGTTATAGCAGCAATGTTCCTACATCTAGTGGAAAGCCTTCCCAGAAGAGTGGAGGCTGTTATAGCAGCAATGGTCCAACATCTAGTGGAAAGCCTTCCCAGAAGAGTGGAGGCTGTTATAGCTGCAATGCTCCAACATCTAGTGGAAAGCCTTCCCAGAAGAGTGGAGGATGTTATAGCAGCAATGTTCCTACATCTAGTGGAAAGCCTTCCCAGAAGAGTGGAGGCTGTTATAGCAGCAATGTTCCAACATCTAGTGGAAAGCCTTCCCAGAAGAGTGGAGGCTGTTATAGCAGCAATGTTCCTACATCTAGTGGAAAGCCTTCCCAGAAGAGTGGAGGCTGTTATAACAGCAATGTTGCAACATCTAGTGGAAAGCCTTCCCAGAAGAGTGGAGGCTGTTATAACAGCAATGTTCCAACATCTAGTGGAAAGCCTTCCCAGAAGACTGAGGCTGTTATAACAGCAATGTTGCAACATCTAGTGGAAAGCCTTCCCAGAAGACGGCTGTTATAGCAGCAATGTTCCAACATCTAGTGGAAAGCCTTCCCAGAAGAGTGGAGGCTGTTATAGCAGCAATGTTCCTACATCTAGTGGAAAGCCTTCCCAGAAGAGTGGAGGCTGTTATAACAGCAATGTTGCAACATCTAGTGGAAAGCCTTCCCAGAAGAGTGGACTGTTATAACAGCAATGTTCCAACATCTAGTGGAAAGCCTTCCCAGAAGAGTGGAGGCTGTTATAACAGCAATGTTGCAACATCTAGTGGAAAGCCTTCCCAGAAGAGTGGAGGCTGTTATAACAGCAATGTTGCAACATCTAGTGGAAAGCCTTCCCAGAAGACTGGAGGCTGTTATAGCAGCAATGTTCATCTAGTGGAAAGCCTTGAAGACAACAGCTGTTATAACAGCAATGTTCCAACATCTAGTGGAAAGCCTTCCCAGAAGAGTGGAGGCTGTTATAACAGCAATGTTCCAACATCTGGAAAGCCTTCCCAGAAGAGAGGAGGCTGTTATAGCAGCAATGTTCCTACATCTAGTGGAAAGCCTTCCCAGAAGAGTGGAGGCTGTTGCAGCAATGTTCCAACATCTAGTGGAAAGCCTTCCCAGAAGAGTGGAGGCTGTTATAGCAGCAATGTTACAACATCTAGTGGAAAGCCTTCCCAGAAGAGTGGAGGCTGTTCTGCTATAATGTTCCTGGAGTGGAAAGCCTTCCCAGCTCTGCTGTTGCAGCAATGTTCCAACATCTAGTGGAAAGCCTTCCCAGAAGAGTGGAGGCTGTTCTGCAGCAATGCCAACATCTAGTGGAAAGCCTTCCCTTCCCTTCTCCATATTAACACCCATGATTTAGGAATGAGATGTTCGAGGAGCCGGTGTCCACATACTGTTGGTCATGTAGTGTATCTGTTGTGTTGCCAAGAGTCTAACGATGCTCTCCATGTTATTTTTAACTCTGTATTTAATCTTTATTTAACTAGGCAAGTCAAATAACAAATGACAAATTATTATTTACAATGCGGGCCAAACCCCTGGACAACAGCTCTGCCAATGAGGAACGCCTGACAACAGCTGTCTCGAGCACTGAGATGGAGTTTATTTAACCAGCCAAGTCAGTTAATTAAGAACACATTCTTCTCACTGCCTTGTTCAGGGGCAGAACGACAGATTTGCACCTTGTCAGTTCGGGGGGTTTTGAACTTTCAACGTATCTGTTACTAGTCCAACCACTAGGCTACCCTGCCGACCTCTGTGATACAGCCTGGAACGGAACCAGGGTCTGTAGTGACGCCTCACTCGGGAGCTCCCTTTCTTTCAAACCTCTGCCCAACAGGAGGCGTTTTGCTTCTTGCCAGGCGATCATTCTCAATAACTATGTGTTCTTCATTGACCTGCCAAGCACATCGCTACACCCGCAATAACATTTACTAAATACATGTGACCAATAAAATGTGATGTTTAGAAGCGTGTCTTTATCTTCCTAGTTATAGCTGTTAACTGTTAACAGGACAGTGTCTTTATCTTCCTAGTTATAGCTGTTAACTGTTAACAGGACAGTGTCTTTATCTTCCTAGTTATAGCTGTTAACTGTTAACAGGACAGTGTCTTTATCTTCCTAGTTATAGCTGTTAACTGTTAACAGGACAGTGTCTTTATCTTCCTAGTTATAGCTGTTATAAAACAGAATCAGAGGCGCGATAACAGAACTGTGTCTGTTTGGAAGATTCTGGCAGCAGCTGCGAGACGGGTTGTAAAACACTTTCACTTTCAGTCTGACTGTCACAACAGCTCTGCTATAACGCCTGGACAACAGCTCTGCGGTGGGTTCAACTATAACGCCTGGATAACAGCTCTGCTATAACGCCTGGACAACAGCTCTGCTATAACGCCTGGACAACAGCTCTGCTATAACGCCTGGACAACAGCTCTGCTATAACGCCTGGACAACAGCTCTGCTATAACGCCTGGACAACAGCTCTGCTATAACGCCTGGACAACAGCTCTGCTATAACGCCTGGACAACAGCTCTGCTATAATGCCTGGACAACAGCTCTGCTATAACGCCTGGACAACAGCTCAACTATAACGCCTGGACAACAGCTCTGCTATAACGCCTGGACAACAGCTCTGCTATAACGCCTGGACAACAGCTCTGCTATAACGCCTGGACAACAGCTCTGCTATAACGCCTGGACAACAGCTCTGCTATAATGCCTGGACAACAGCTCTGCTATAACGCCTGGTCAACAGCTCTGCTATAACGCCTGGACAACAGCTCTGCTATAACGCCTGGACAACAGCTCTGCTATAACGCCTGGATAACAGCTCTGCTATAACGCCTGGATAACAGCTCTGCTATAACGCCTGGACAACAGCTCTGCTATAATGCCTGGACAACAGCTCTGCTATAATGCCTGGATAACAGCTCTGCTATAACGCCTGGATAACAGCTCTGCTATAACGCCTGGACAACAGCTCTGCTATAACGCCTGGACAACAGCTCTGCTATAACGCCTGGACAACAGCTCTGCTATAACGCCTGGACAACAGCTCTGCTATAACGCCTGGACAACAGCTCTGCTATAACGCCTGGTCAACAGCTCTGCTATAACGCCTGGATAACAGCTCTGCTATAACGCCTGGACAACAGCTCTGCTATAACGCCTGGACAACAGCTCTGCTATAACGCCTGGACAACAGCTCTGCTATAACGCCTGGACAACAGCTCTGCTATAACGCCTGGATAACAGCTCTGCTATAACGCCTGGACAACAGCTCTGCTATAACGCCTGGACAACAGCTCTGCTATAATGCCTGGATAACAGCTCTGCTATAACGCCTGGATAACAGCTCTGCTATAACGCCTGGATAACAGCTCTGCTATAACGCCTGGACAACAGCTCTGCTATAACGCCTGGACAACAGCTCTGCTATAACGCCTGGACAACAGCTCTGCTATAACGCCTGGACAACAGCTCTGCTATAACGCCTGGACAACAGCTCTGCTATAACGCCTGGACAACAGCTCTGCTATAACGCCTGGACAACAGCTCTGCTATAACGCCTGGACAACAGCTCTGCTATAACGCCTGGACAACAGCTCTGCTATAACGCCTGGACAACAGCTCTGCTATAACGCCTGGACAACAGCTCTGCTATAACGCCTGGACAACAGCTCTGCTATAACGGCCTGGACAACAGCTCTGCTATAACGCCTGGACAACAGCTCTGCTATAATGCCTGGACAACAGCTCTGCTATAACGCCTGGACAACAGCTCTGCTATAACGCCTGGACAACAGCTCTGCTATAACGCCTGGACAACAGCTCTGCTATAACGCCTGGACAACAGCTCTGCTATAACGGCCTGGACAACAGCTCTGCTATAACGCCTGGACAACAGCTCTGCTATAACGCCTGGACAACAGCTCTGCTATAACGCCTGGACAACAGCTCTGCTATAACGGCCTGGACAACAGCTCTGCTATAACGCCTGGACAACAGCTCTGCTATAACGCCTGGACAACAGCTCTGCTATAACGCCTGGACAACAGCTCTGCTATAACGCCTGGACAACAGCTCTGCTATAACGCCTGGACAACAGCTCTGCTATAACGCCTGGACAACAGCTCTGCTATAATGCCTGGACAACAGCTCTGCTATAACGCCTGGACAACAGCTCTGCTATAACGCCTGGACAACAGCTCTGCTATAACGCCTGGACAACAGCTCTGCTATAACGCCTGGACAACAGCTCTGCTATAACGCCTGGACAACAGCTCTGCTATAACGCCTGGACAACAGCTCTGCTATAACGCCTGGACAACAGCTCTGCTATAACGCCTGGACAACAGCTCTGCTATAACGCCTGGACAACAGCTCTGCTATAACGCCTGGACAACAGCTCTGCTATAACGCCTGGACAACAGCTCTGCTATAACGCCTGGACAACAGCTCTGCTATAACGCCTGGACAACAGCTCTGCTATAACGCCTGGACAACAGCTCTGCTATAACGCCTGGACAACAGCTCTGCTATAATGCCTGGACAACAGCTCTGCTATAACGCCTGGACAACAGCTCTGCTATAACGCCTGGACAACAGCTCTGCCATGCAAACCAGCTCATTTTGCAAACTTGTCTCGAACTTCCAGCTACAGCTCACCAGTTACCATTCAAACGCTCTTTATATTCTTTATACATTAATAAATACAGCACGCGCCAACTTCATTCAAAAGTACAAATAGATTAATGTATTCCCGATAAATGCAACAAAAATATGACCGTAGTCTTGTTTCAAATGGAGCACGTTGGGGAACGTCGGGTGCTTACCGTTTTCTGGAGAGGAATGAGACGTTAACCAAATGAATCGGCGGTGGGAGACTTCGCACTAAGAATGTAGATATACTCAGCGTGCAATGCGTCGGCTTTAAACACACACACCATTACATTGCCGTCACCGTCAAAGGTCTTCATGTCCCGTTCTCAGACACGTGTAACCACCATACGCGCTACTTAAGTTTCACAGATCTTGGATGAAGTAGCCTGCCAGTCAACCATGTTTCCTATACTGTCGTCTTGCCTGAAACGGTATCTCGAGTTGAACGAAACAACACCACCGTAACTCCTCCCCGCCTCAAAGTCTCCCGAGTCCTGTGACCGCGTGCGTTTTCCAAGAACCATCCAAACGTTCTCTTTCGTTATACATCATTAAAACTATACCTTGTTAGACAGTATATAGTAGGTGTGTTACAATATGTACACTCCCCATGGTGGAAAAGGGGAGGACGTGAATCCTGTAAGGAGGAATAGAGAGCTGCTTTGTGCTGAGATGGGTGGGCGGAACCTGCGATGACTCTGGCAGCAGGGGAGTGACTGTGACACGGTGTGACTAAGTGTTTTTTGGCTTCCATACCTACTGTATCTGTTAACTGTACCTACTGTACCTACCTACTGAACCTGTGTACTGTACCTACCTACTGTACCCACTAGGGAGCCAGGCCCAGCCACTAGGGAGCCAGGCCGACCCACT